>NC_077234.1:148345551-148649926 GCF_027887165.1 Monodelphis domestica | reverse complement strand
AGCAACATTCCATGTATATCATTAATTCTTACCTTTTCTCCTACATCTTACTCCCACGAGTCCATATTGGGAGGAACCAGCTTGGAAGTCAAGTGCAACATCTCTGCCAACAGAAACATGTACTTCTTCCCAAGTCTCTTAAATTGCTTGTCCCTTGAGAAATCACCAATAATCATAAATTTTTTCATCTGACTAGATTCAGCTTCTCCTATAGATTTAAGAAAATATGATTCAATATGTCATTTCTATGAACTTTATAAAATCCATTCTTTAAAATCCTGCATGGATATGTGACAGTAATTTCCCCTCATAAACTTTATGGTGGAATGAAAGGTCACTTGTCACAATCTCTATTTCTTCAGCTTTAAAATACCAGTTCTCATTGATATTTTATCCTTCCTTTAAAAAATGAAATTATTTAGTTGTCAAAATATAACTCATATTTTGTACTTTTATCACAGGGTGGATTCTAGCAAATACTCAAATATTTGTAATTTCATTGTAAATATAACATGCTTCTGCTGCAGATTTAAAATGTTTTACAAATTTTTCATTCATTTTCTCCTTCTGATTTGGTTTTCTGTGGTAACTTCATTCATAACAGCAATTCAAAAGCAATGAAACATTATTAAGATGGTTTTCACCATAACATCATCATCATCATCATCATCATCATCATCATCATCATCAGGTTCCTCATATAAGCACAGATTCTTGATATACAATTTAACTCTATCATTCACATTATCCAGCAAATAAAATACTCCATTATTTAACATAATCCCTAGAGGAATTATTGGTTAAAAATAGACTTTTTGATATGGGGCAAAACTAACCTAATTCCTAATTCTTTGGTTTATATGCCTGGCTGGATGAGGAAGAGAAAAAAATATAGCCTAGAGATTATCTTTCTAGATGATTCAAAATCATAGTATCTATGAGATCATTTACTCCAACTTTGCCTTGTGTGTTGGGCCATGGAATGATATTGGTAGGTATGGAGGATTAAATAAGACAAATTGTTTGAAAGAAAGTCATGACAGACTAACAAAACATCTAAATGAAGTATTTACTTTGTTTTTCATGCTTAGCATTTGTCTTACAATCTTATGAAAGTGCTCCATGAGAAAGTCAGTTAGTGATTGTTTTTCAATACAATTCTATGACTATATTTATTTTTTCCAAATTTTAAAATACTTGTCCAAATACAAATAAAACAATTTTATCATTATTTTTAAAATATTGAGTTCCAAATTATTTCTCTTCTTTTGTATTCCATTGAAAATGCAAACAATTTGCTATATTACATATATAGTTTTGAAAAATCTTTTTCCATATTAGTCATGTTATGAAAGATAAAAAATAAAAAAAATATTTAAAATTCTGCTTCTAGCTACAATCAAACTCAATCAGATCTTTCTCTTGAGGCTGACAATTTTCCTCCTGGATTTTTCATAATTTTCTTAGATAATTATAATGCCAAGAAAAGCCAAGTCGTTCAACATTGAACAATGTATAGAACTCATGTTAATGTGTACAAAGTTTTATTGGTTCTGCTCACTTTGCTTTGCATCAGTTCATGTAAGGCTTTATAATTTCTTTTTTTCTGAATGCATTCTGTTTTTCATTTCTTACAGAACAGTATCATTCCATCACAGTCTTTTACCATAACTTGTTCATCTATTCCCTAATTAATGGAAATCCTCTAAATTTCCAGTTCTTTGCTAACAGAGAGCTTTTATTAATATTTTTATACATGTAGTTCCTTTTTACCTACTTTATTTTAATTTCTTATGGATATAGAAAAAGGAATAGTATAGCTGGGTCAAAAGATATGTAAAATTTTATAGCCCTTTGGCCAAATTATTCCCCAGAATGCTTAGATCAGTTCACGACTCCATAAATGTCCCATTAGTGTCTCACTTCTTCTACATCTCCTCCAACATTTATCATTTTCTTTTTTACCTCATATTAATATATCTGACACATTTGAAGTGTTACATCAAAATTATTTTAATTTACATTTCTCTAATAAATGATTGAGAGCTTTTTTATGACTATTTATAGCTTTGATTTCCTCATCTGAAAATTTCCTGTTCATCTCCTTTAACCATTTATCTATTGAATATTTACTTCATTCCTATAAATTTGACATAATTCTCTCTCAGTTTTCTTTTTTTTTAATTTTGGCTCTATTAGTTTTGTTTGGACAAAGCATTTTTTAACTTATTGTAATAAAGATTATCTTTTTTTTTATACACTGTAATGTCCTCTTTCTCTTGTTTGGTCTTATAGTTTTCTCTTATCAGTATATCTGAAAGGCAAATTACTTCATCCCTTAATTTGTTTATGGTATCGTGCTTTATCTCTAAATAACATGTGCATTTTTAAATTATCTTGGTATATGGTGTTAGTGGTGGATCGATACTTAGTTTTAGTCAAAATTCTTTTTAGAGTTTTCAGCAGTTTTTGTCAAATAATGAGTTCTTGTCTCCCAAAACCTGAATCTTTGAGTTTATCAGACATCAAAGTACTATGCTTACTTACTTCTGTGTACATAATCAATTACACTATCACAGACTCTATTTATTTTTAAAATTAAGATTAAGTGGTTAATTAATTAAGAATATTTTCCATGGTTATTTTCCCTCACCTCCTCCCTCTTCTCTCCTATAGCCAATGAGCAATTCCACTGAGTTTTATGTCATTGATCAAGACTTGTTTCCATATTATTATTTGCAATAGAGTGATCATCTAGAACCTACATAACCAATCATATTCCCCATAATACTATGTAATAAAGCAGTTGTTTTTCTTTTGTCTTTCTGCTCCAACAGTTCTTTTTCTGAATGTGGATAGAGTTCTTTCTTATAAGTCCCTCAGAATAGTCCTGGATTATTGCATTGCTGCTAGTATAGAAGTCCATTACATTCAATTGTGCCACATTGTATCCATCTCTGGCACCTCTATATCTTAGCTAATACAAAATTGTTTTAATGATCATCACTTGGTAATATAATTTGAGATCTGGTAAGGATAAGTCCCCTTCCTTCACCTTTTAAAATTATTCTTTTGACATTCTATATAAGATTAAATTTAATTAGTTTGGTAAAAATAATATTTCTAGGATTTTTAAAGTTTCCTTTCTAGGTTTTTATTAATTCTTAGGCAATTCTCTAAATCATTATCTGTTATGATCAGCCTCAGATATATTTAAAGTAACCATTAGTATTGTAACATGACTGTATTTACTTTTCTTTCATTGGCGATATCATGAAGATTTCATCAATGAAATTTTTGAAGTTTCTTTTAATTCAACCACAGTTTCTGTTCAGAAAAAAGTGATTTCATATACTGAAATCAAAGCTAACATTTCAAGTGTATGGGTTAATAATTACATGGCTACTAATCTTTCATGTCAGGTAATGCCTAGGAAATGTTCTTTGTTGTCTTAAGAGTTTATATTCCTACCTACAGGTAAAGTATATAAGGTAATGATGAGGTATGAATATCAAGGTTGATGCAATATCATATGATTATGAGTTTCTTAATAACAAAATTTCCTAAGGTTTTAATGGAGTCCAGTTCAAAAAAGTGAGTACAGCTGAAATAAAAAGCCTAGGGTACCAAAATCAAATTGCCTACCTTAGAATTTAGCCAAGATAATATAATACACAAATGACAAATGACCTGGTCTGATATGAATAAAAGTTATTTATCAACACATATAAATAAACATATATGTATGTATGCACATGCATACACATGATATCTAAGAGTAACATAGAGAAAGGTTAACACATTATAGAACAGAAGTCTAAAGAATGTAGGGTTGACAATTACTTATTTTATTTGTACCTTAGTTTGTTTTTACTCCATCTGAATTATCTATTAAGCCTTTCTAAATTCACTTCATAAATAGTTATCATAGATTATTGCTAAAATTCATTATTGTACCTATGAAAGAAGTCTTATTAAATGTTCAATATTACAGGCTTGGTTTTGTATGTTTATATCATGCCACCTGGTAAAATGCATATATAACAAAGAATATTAAATGAGGAAGGGTTAAAATAAATATCATTTTGTGTATCATTTACAAACAAACAATAATTCATTTTCGTAAGTTAAAAATATTAAAACATTGGAACTGATATGGTAGAAAAGCTGTTCTAGTTGGACTACTAAAGGTGCATTCAAAGGATGTGCTCAAATTTCAGCTCCGGCATTTGTTACTTGTGTGACATTACAAAGTCATTATACTTAATTGGACCTCAGTTTCCTCTTCTGTTATAGGATATTATAGTATATGACCTTTAAAGTTTTTCCAAATGTTAGATCTCAGGTTCATATCGAATATGATAATGTGTCCTAGAGACCATAGTCTTTCTCTTTGTACATATTTAAATATTAGGGGAAAAAAGAGTGTGTGTATGTATACATGCCCATACACATATATGTAAATGCATTGCAAATAAGAGTAAACTTCCTTTAGCATATAAGTGTAAAAGGACATCTTATTTCAAAATTATACTATATGAAACTGATCTTCTATATACTTGTGCTATAGGAAATAGAATACTATCTATTTGATTAATTTGTTAGGGTAGTATTCTACTACATTTGAATGTCTTACCTGTGAATATATATGTAAGGGTATGCTGGACTGGTGTGGCATTTGTTCATGCATATCTTTTTATTAATCCATTTGTTTTTGTTTGTGTGTCTGAGTTAAAGTATTAACTTTTTTCTGGGTTAAAATATCAAGATACTGATACTGAATTTTTGCCAGCTTAATTTTAACCATTTAGTACTTATATTGAATTTCCCATGGAAAAAAGAAAGGAAGAGGAAAAGACTTGCCCATCATCCATCACTTTTCCTTAAATACTTTTAAACTGTCATTTAAAATAATCACTTTGGAATATAATAGTTTTTATTGTTATTGTTTATATTGGCCATTTAAAGTGTGTTTCCTAAGGGAAGGAAAAGTTTATACAGGCAATAACAGACTATACTCTCTTAAATTTTTATTATCTAAGTTCAACATTTCCAAAATTGACAAAAGACCTAAAGGTAGCTTCAGCCTCATAAACCTCATAAAATTAGATATATGTGAAATAGAGGTGAAACCCCCCAAAGGAAACTTGATTTCATTAGTTTGGGCCCTTTCCTGGCACTACCTGTTATAAGAAAGCTTTAAATGTACTCATTCACAAAGAATTCAATGTTCACTTTATTAAAATAATTCTCCTGCAGGAAGTCCATTTTGTAGTTATAATATCTTAATTTAGAACTGTATAATATATATCTTTTCATTTTTAATACTAACCACGTTATATTATTTCACTTTGAACTCTGCTATTTGCATGAAAGTTTGAGTTGCCTGTAGCGATCAATTTTTTTTAAAATCACCTTTGACATATTTCTAGCTTTCTTTGTCTAAAAGCAATCCAATTTAATTAAATGTAATCCTTGCCTGAATCCAGTTAAGTTTTAAGTCAGACTTTTCTTTCCCATTGACTAGCTTCCCACCTGCTAATGAATGCAGTTCACACACAGTGGTATACATGCTTAACCCAAAAAGCAAGAAATATGGCCTTTTTGTGGCTGCAGTGCTGTGTAGTTTTCTACTATTATTGCATCAGAAGTAGCAATTAAAATTCAAAATGGAAGAAAAACCATGGAGAGAAACACCTGGTTGGCAATGTTTTTTTTTTTAAGTCAGAGATGTAAATCACTAGTCTATTCAGAGTTGAAATCTGTTCCAATTTTAGGAAATTTATCAGGAATTTATTCTCAGTTAGAAGCATTATATTCAATTTTTCTAAGAATAAAATTAATCCTGTAAACATATTTGTTATCATTGAAAAATCACACTCTTTTAGACTTAGTACTGAAAACATTCCCTTAATGTCAAACTAACTTTGTACTTCACCAAGAATTCTTATTATCTTTTCAGTAATAGGTCAGTGAATTTGGTTGTGGGAAGTACTAACAAAATAATTTTCAGGATTGAAATGAACAAGTATTATTGAGGAATTAAGGAGGGGGCAAAAATGTGCATGACATTAGGGGCATCTTTTTAGTAACAGTTTGGATAAAATACTGGCATAATGCCTTGAGAATATATTAACCTTAACTTTTATCTTAGGTTCTCCTCAGAATTAAACTGTATCTGAAACACTGGAGTAGTGCAGATATGATACTTGCTATGTTTAAATGAACTTTAAGGAACTGCTAAAGTTTACAGATTTATAATCCACTAAAGTACATGTCTGGGGATTGCACTCATCTCTCCTGATTTCAAATCAATTATTAATTCCACTCTGAAGCAAAATAATTTGAAGAGAAATTGTTTCTAAGGAATTTTTAAAAATACTTTGTCCTTTACTGGCATAGACTTTCATATCTTCAATTTCTCAGTATTCCAGTACTGGGTACATAAAAGGCATTTAATGAATTATTAGTTGAGTGGATAAGATTATGCCCATGTACAGAATCACTTTGCAGCATGGCAACTTATCTTTTTCTGATGACAAATTTTAAATAGTTTGGTGTCAGGCGATTGACTTGATCTGTTTGGGTCAAAATCTTGTCTCTAGTCAATTTCTTCTGTAATGTGTGGATACTTTCCTGTTATAAAAGCCAGACTACTGAAAAAATAGCTGACAAAAATTTTAAGTTAATTTTTCTTTGTCTAGTTTGGAAGAAAGAATTCTATGTCATTTAACATATAGCCCAAAGAATGGAATCTGATTCATTATTTGAATTGTCCAAGGTCAAAGGTTTAATTTGGGTTGGATTCTTTTTCTTCTTCTCAAAACATCTTCCATGGGGCTTTAATGATACTATTTGTTTTCTGCCTCTCAGTTGCTTCTAAACTCTCTCTAATCTAATATGGTTTCCAAATTCTCTATTCATTTAAAACTACTATCTCTAGAGCTAATGATGATTTACTATATGGAAAATCTAAAGTTTTTGCTCAGACATCACCCTTTGACTTCTCAAAACCTTTGACCCTATGTCAGTCACAATTTTCTCTATATATTCTTAACATTGTTCTTTCCTGGTTCTGCTCCTATCTACATGACTATTCTTTCTCACTCACCTTTCAGGTATCTTTAGCCAGGTTATGTTCTCTAAACATGGGTATCTCTAAAGGCTATTTTTCTCCTCTTCATTTTCCCTTTGTAATATCTCAGGTCATCTCAGTAGTTCTAATTTTCATACTATATAGATAAATTCCTAATCTTTATATCTGGGCCTTACCTATTCTATTGAGTTTCCCAATTAATTGAATTTTGCAAACCTCCAAGAGCCTCAGACTCATCTTGCCCAAATAGAAATCATTCCTTCTCCTCAAACCTCCCATATCCTGAAACTTTCTATCCTTGTTGAGTGCATCACTGTCCTTGCAGTAACATAGGTGTACAACCATGATGGCATGTTCCTCACTAGCAATCTCTCCAAATACCCTCTTTTGTTATCAAACTTCATTTCTACCTTAAATCACCTCCTGTATATGTTCTCTTCCCTCCACTTATATAGCTACCACCTTAGTACAGGTTCTACTCATCCCTACACAAATTATTACAATACCTTTTTAACTCTGATCTACACCTTGTCTCCCCTGTCTAATCCCTCCTCCATTCAAATGCCCATGTGATTTTCTTAAAGAGGGGTTTTGACCATGTCAATACCCACCCCTGGACTTTACTCAATGAATTCCAATGCCAATACCTATAGGATCAAATGTAAATAATTGGTCTGACATTTAGAATTCTTCACAGCCTGACTCCTTCCTATTTTTACAATTTTCAGACTTCCATGCACAGTGATTTAGAGCTATCCATCTTTTTGCTTTTCTTCATATAGATTAAACAAGTACTGATTGGTTTTTCACTCTTTCTCTGATATTTTGAATACTTTCCCTACTCAGCTCTATATCTGTGCTTCCACAGTTTAAGACAGCTTAAATTCTATATCTTACCTTACAGGAGACCTTTCCTGGTCTTTGCTCCCCCAAACTTTCCTCCATCAAACTAGTGACTTCCCTCTAAAATGAACTCCCAAATGTAAAATGTATACATCATTAATGTACCTTTGTTCATGAGAATGTATGCTTTATTTCAGCAAAATAATTCACTTTTATAACTTCCATATTTAGCTAAAGGTTATTATAATTCAGTCTATTTTTGTATTTATCTGACTAGCTATTAAGTTTTAGGATTTTTCTTCTGATCTATAATTCTATTGAGGTAGAGAATTATCTGTGAGGCAATCACATCTACCAGTGTTGGTGGTATATATATTGTGATTTATAATTTTAGAGATTTTTCCTGGGGATTACTATGAGATTAAGTACTAGTCACCTGGCCAGTATGTATCAGTTAATATTTGAACCCACTTCTGTATTCAAAAGGAGAGATAACTATCCACTATTATTTAAAAAAAAAACACAGTGATTTGTCTTCCCCTAAATAGTGGCAAAGAATTGGAACAATTTCAATAGCCTGGCCATTCTTTCAGTTTCAAGAGTCATTATTTATATTTGATTTATAATTCATTTTCATTTTTTTCAGTCAGGGATGTTGACTACATAGCAGATAAATTAAGGAAGGTTGAACATTAAATACTTACTATGTGATTCTAGGCAAATCATTTCTCTTCTCTAGGCCTAGTTTACCTATCTGTAAAATTGAGATGATAGCTGTAGTACTAAAATCACAAGATTATAATAATATTAAATAATACATATAAAGAGATCCATTTATTTATGAACATATGTTAATTGATATTTTATTACTATTCTATAATTAGTTCTTTAGTTTTACTCTATTGAGCTTGTAGAGTAGCTGACATTACTGCAAATGCCATAGATAGAATAGGTATTGTTAATGTCTACTTGAAAATAAAACAACAACAATAACAACAACAATACCTGAACTGATATCTACTTGAGTAGTTATAATAGAACACATCTTTAATGAGGATGAGGGAAACAATGGTCATAGCTATCTCATAAAGCTGTTAGTCTGGAACAATGAGCACTGCCCTAGGAAAGACACCCAAAATGGGAACTTCCAATGAACTGAAGAAGGACAGGTGCTTATATAGATTTTTGGAAAGGGGAAGAGCATATAACCATCCACCCAAGTTCAGTTGTTCTACCAAACAATAGCCAAAACATTAAGAAACTTACAATGGTCTTAGCCTTCAGTGCTTGTAGTTTGATTGTCTTTAGCTGAGTATCTGTTTCCATAATTGTAAAGACCACCTTTCAGAGTTTATTGTTCAGTTTAAAACAGGGGTCAGTATGGGACTTTCATGAAGACAGGTGATTAGGGACAAGAGCCAATTTGAGATTTCATAAAATAAGGTTGCCATTACTATGAAAAAATAATATAAACATTATTGTCTTTACATGTGATTATGATAGTGGCATTAATTGTTTTAAGTTTTTCTGAATCTGTAATATTATTTCAAGGAAATTTTCACACTAATTCTGAAAGATAGGTGGTACTTTTAACCTCATTTTACAGTATAGGAAATTGGGACAGACAAATGTGAAGTGATTTGTAAGAGTTTACAGAGAGAATAAGTGTCTGAGAAAGGATTTTAATTCAGATATGTTACACATTTAATCTAATTTCCCAATTTTTGATAATCTATTATAGTGTATGCTAATAATTTCACTTTCTCCAAATAATTTATTGGTTTCTAAAATAGTAGCTAAGACTCAGCAGTTTGCTTTAAATATTATGGTCATTGAAACTCATAATAGTTATAGTAATCTTAGCTTACTTTTTCTCATCCAACTTAACCTAATAATTTCTAAGATCTTGATGTTTCTATTTCCAGAACATATTTTCACTATGATATTTTTCCTTATCTGTTTTTCATTTGTTTCAGTCATGTTTGACTTTTTTGTGATCCAGTTTGAGGTTTTCTAGGTAAAGATAATGCAGTGATTTGCTATTTACTTCTCCAGCTCATTTTACAAATTTAGAAATTGAGGCAAGCAGGGTTATGTGACTTGCCAGGGTTACATACCTACTAGGTGTCTGAGGCTGGATTTGAAATTAGGTTTCCTGACTCCAAATCTGACTCTTTATTCACTACAACACATTTTTGCCCATTTTATTTCATTAGAGGGTTACAAATTTCATTTATGTCCTCTTGTATTAATTATTTTAACAGCTTTCTAAGTGCTTCCCCTATTTCATTTTTATCCTTATTCCAGTCCATGCTACATATTGTTGCCAAAGTAATTTCCCATTCATACTCATGACCCTGTCAGTCCCCTACCTAGTGAATGGCAGTGGTTCTCTATTGCTTCTGTTATCAAAAATAAACTCTTCTATTTACCAAAGTCTTTCACAACCAAGTTGCTACATTCTCCTTTCCACCCTGTATAGTCCATCTAGATTTCTTCCTCAAAGAAGACATTCTATCTCCCATCTCCATGATTTGGCATTGGCAATTGGGAATGCCTTGGTGTACTTTCTCCTCATCTATAATTTAAAGGATCTCTCACTTCATTTTTGATTCAGTTCAAGTATCACTTAATATATGAAGTGTTTCTTTAACCCCTAAATGTGCCCCCTCCCAAATGACATTTTATTTAATGCCTTTGTTTTTTTTCTCTCACCTATGCTTATATAAAAGCATGCATAAGAACATATATACACACACACACACACACACACACACATATATATATATATATATACTTGTCTCCCTCAATATGTCTATACTCTGTATAAAGTCACTTTTTTTTTCTTTCTACTTGTATCATTGTACAATTTCTGGAAGACTAACTTCTTAATAAAAAATGTATTGATTGATTGGGATCTTGTTACTTTACTCATAGCTCACAACTTTTGGTAATTTTAATATTTCAAGAATATATAATTTCATCATTGCCAGTCATTCCACCAATGATGCCAATCACAAATGCTTTAAATTTTAGCAATTACAGTTTTGAGCTTCTATAATTTTAAAAATAAAATAGTCTGCTGGTCTACCTTTAAGAATTACCATGAATATAAGATATATTTTATCCCTAGATTCATATTCAAAGCCATTTCACATTCTAGCCTCTACTGGATCGCCTATTCTCCTCTTAGACATACTGAGCTTTAACATAAGAAATTTCTAGGTGAATTGGGAATATCTATCATTCTAAAGACAGAGTCTGGCAAAGTGTTAGAAAGGCATATATTAAGAGCAGTGTCTTGTCGTGGGCCACTGGAAAGCAGGACCACTTTGAATATTCAGGGTGATTCCCCACCCCAGGGTTGTTGCTGCAGTACAGTCCGCTGGGGAATCATCTCACCCTGGCCATCAGAGACAGCTGAGCTGAGGTAATGCACTGGAGAATGGCAGGCTGAGTACTTAGAGAGCAGAGGGAAAGTAGAGTGACAGAAGAGACAGTCTATCAGGTGCAATTGAATTATGGGAACTGTAACCTTAAAATTCCTTAGACTTATAAATGTTGGAAATTTCACCATTGGGAAATTTGATACTTGAAAAATTTCCTACTGATAGTCTATTGGAATGTTAACCCCCTTGGCATGGGAGGGTCTTTCTCCTCCCTACTTAAGATTACTTTAGGACAGAAACCTTTTGTTTAACAATGGAAAGGGCTTTGACCTATGCTTAAGCATAGAACAGGAAGTTCTTTGAGTCATGATTGATTTTAGAATTGATACAATAGAGATACTTGGAATGACAGAACCAGGTCTTAGAACTTCCAATATCCACCCTGCTCAGGGTAACAGGATTTAGGAAGGGCTGCAGCAAAGGATCAAGATTTAATTATTTGAGAATATGACCTTCAACAGACATGTGCAAAGCCACAGACCTCTGGGCGGTCCTGGGTTAAGCTAGAGCCACCATTGGCACAGGGAAGACATGGACAGTGATTGGAAGATGTGAGAACTGAGGGAAGGGAACTTGGATGGTTTCCTTAAAGATAGTGGGGTCTGAGGACTGAGAGGGTTGGAGAGGTTTTGCTCTGAGAGGTTGTGCTCTGAGAAGCTTGCTCTGAAGGAAGCTGGAGGTGGAGGACCCTGAGATTGTTTCTCCATTTTGGTCACGTGAGTGATAGGGACTGATCTCTTTTCTTTGCCTCAGCTATCTAAGGGCTTGGGCCTTTTGGCCCAGCCTAAACAGAGGGGATATTTAAGCCCTGTTCCCTTCTCTCTCTCTCTCTCTCTCTCTCTCTCTCTCTCTCTCTCTCTCTCTCTCTAATACCTTTCTTCCTTCTGTTTGTAATTAAACTCCATAAAAGGTTGACTGCTGACTTGAGTTTTCATTAAGGAATTACATAGCTGAATTCCTTGGCGACCTTAAATTAATATATATCAGTCTTTTAAAGTGATTTCCTTGTCACAGAACCTACTGGGCTGTGATTGGAATCACAGATCCTGATTTGTTGAGCATATAGGTGCAATATTTATAGTCTCTACACTCTTAACATTAAAGGAAAATGATATATCAAGAAGGAGGTAACATGTCAAAAACATTCTTCAATGTCAATTAGAGTACACAGGTATCAGCTGCATTGAGAAGTATACACATTCATCAATAATAATCATTAAAGTCCCTTTGGTCTGCTTTCACTGACTTATGGATTTCTTTAGAACTACAAAGGATCAGGTTATACTGATATGCAGAAGGCCATTTTGTCCCTGAGATAGAGATCAAGGTTTGTGATTAGCTAGTCAAAATGTTCTGAGCCAATTAAGAAAGCCAGGTATTCTTTTGATAGATAGCAATTTGTAGTCATGGAACATCACACTGGTCCTTGCCAGAGTCTTGAGACAGATCTGCAAATATGTTTTTTCTGACTTCTTTTGCCTCAATGGGCCTAGAGAGTCCTCATGGACTTTTCAGGATCTCCCTATTATAGTAGAGAGTTCAGTGACAATCTCAGATGCCCTCCAAAACTCTAATCGTCTTTCTTTGCGCCTCATTGTAGATTAAGACTTAAGCTTCTTGAACATGACTTTTAACAGTGGGGATTAATACAGACTTCATTTAACGTAGAATGTAATGCTTTGACATATTTTAATGGATTTTTTAATCACAAAGATATACTGACATTAGGTCAGAGATATCTCCTTCATATTTCTTATATAATTTTTATTTCTATGTTGATAATACACCTGTCATGTAATACTGTGTATTAAAGCTATTTATGATTTTGCTCAGGCCCTTGCAAGATTTAAAGCTCCATGAAGGCAAGAATAATGCTTTGTCTAAACTTTTGTATTCCCCTCAACATATAAAAAGTGATCTGTCTATAATAGTTGCTTACCGTGTTATTGTGATTATTGAGAATTTAGAGATGGAGGATATAGTTATAATTCCTGGATCTGATATTTCTCTAGTCACTTATAATAAGCTTCTGGTGCCCAGGTTCTTACTCAGTATTTTGCTATATGCTACAAAGCACCAATTCAACATTCTGTTCATATTAGTGAAGAAAATTCTTTTAAAAATCACCTAACTTGTCTTGCTCTATATTCATCCTGGAAGATTCTGAAGATTTCTAAATCCAAATTCAGTCTAGATCTGTAATTATTAATAATTTGGATTTGAAAACAGAGACCAATGCAAAAAAAATCAGTTAATTATTTAATTAAGACAACAGTTAAAAACAACAGAAACATTTTCATTATTCATCCCTCAAATAAATCCTCTACCCCAGAGGTGTTAATCTCACAACAAGCAGACCACTTTGCCTTCAAAGTTCCCAAGTGAATCAGATTAAAATGTAATTCTAAAATGTTTAATAAAATAAATAAAAATATAGTATGGGATAGATAATGTTAATTAGTGCTTTCCTAAGTCAATATGCAACCTACAGGGAATCATTACTACTTATCTTTTTATTCCCCTCAAAATGTTAAGGAAGTTCAGAGCTCAGATGGTTTTAATCTTTATCTTTTTTCCTCAGAATTAACTGAACGTCTTGTATGTAATATACACTTAATAAATATTGAATGAATGGTTGAAACAAAAGATTGGAAAAAATAGCCACCCTTACTGATGCCCACTTTAACTAGAAAAAAATGTAAAAACTTTTGCAGCCTAGGGGACACTTGCATAGAGATTGACTGTATAACTAATGAATCAGTAGCTAGATGATCATTTTCTCCACTTACCCTCATCCACCAGATGTTCATAGTACTAGGTCATCTCTTCATCCCCGCAGGCTTTTCATAACACCAACTCCCATTGGCAATTTTCATAGCTTTACTGATTCATGCCCTCCTTATTAACAAACTCACAGTCTGATCATTTAGCCCATCTGGGACTCAACTCATGATTGGCTATAAGACACAAGACTTGCTGCTGTGTCCACCACATGGCTCAACTTCTAATTTCCCTTCTTCCATCTCCTTATTTCCATGACATCTCCCAAGCTACCCACATAGCATCTGGAAGGAATTCTAAAGTTCAATACAACTTGCATCACAGCCTCATGGGATTTTTTTCCTTCCCTAATTGGAAGGCCCTGTGCTTACTTTACATAAAACTAGGTTTATCCTCATTTAAATAATTTCATATGTAAAATGATTAATTGATATATAAAGCCTCTTAAATTTCAAAAGTATATCATGCTAATAATTCAATGAGTCATATAAATATGTGATGCCTGTTTTTAGGAAGTCTTTCAAAATATCTAAGTGCCTCAGGAATATTCACTTTCCCATCATGTTATTTCAGTATTTCTATACATCCGAGAGACACTTTATAATCTTTAAGAATATGAACTGTGTGATGTGGCATTTATCTAAATACTATTAAAAACTATGATTTAAAAGAGCACTGAAGGTATTTACCTAGAAAAGAATATCTTAAATTCTAACTTTAAATTTCTCATAGTTTTGGCATTTTTGTTGTTTTCACTCATGTCTGATCCTATTGGGGGATTTTTGGGCAAATATGCTATAATTGTTTATCATTTCTTTCTCGAGCTCATTTTAAAGATGTGAGAACTGTGGCAAGAAGGTTTAAGTGATTTGTTCATTGTCATACAGCTAGTAAGTATCTGAGATCCAATTTGAAGTCAGGAAGAAGAATCTTCTTGCCTTCAAGTCTGATTTTCTATCCTCTGTGTGTCCTACCTGTCTATATTCAACATTGATAATAGATAATTTTTGATCTAGCTAGTCTAATTTCTCTTTAAGTGTAGACACAAATTGTTTTTTTTGCTAATACATGATTTTCCTTTTCTGTCATAAAAATTTTTATGAAAATTTTAGACAGCTAATTTTAGACAGCTAAGAAGAAATAAATTCTTTCTAATTGTTTTTTATTCAATCCTGCCATGTACCATTCTTATAGTTTCTCAGTATGGTCTTATAATAATGTACATGAACTAAAGATTGAAAATAATGTTGACAAAGTTGTCATCTGTCTGTACAGATATGTTTGAAAAAATCACAACAAAACCAATAGCCCTTTCAACATTGAAATCAAGTGAAGTTTATCTTTGCAGCAGGAACTACAACTGCTAAGTAAATAGATTTTAATTCTCTCTCTCAGACTAACCATAAGTGAACATCTATGGTCCTAGAAAGAACAACTCTATTCCTATAGCTAGTGCCAACATTGATATGTTTTTCATAATTCTTGCCCTCTCAAACAGTTGAATTGCTACTTAAGGAGTCTCCTTTTCAGTGCTTCTGACTTGACATTCAACTAGTATATGACTTTCTTGACTTGACATTAATTTAACATGTTGCTTCTTTAGCTTGATATTAGCTTAGCCTATTGCAAACCAACTACTAAAATGCCATGTTGTTGTCCCCCATTCATTGCATGTCCATATTGAGAAAAAAACTATATTGTTTCCTGTATTCAGCATTGAAAACAGGGCTTAGTTTAAAAAAAAATAAATTATTCCCAGCTTATCTTTAATATTCTCTAATTTAACATAGTTTTCCCTCTATTCACTCTTAGCATACTTTATCTCCCATTTTCAGGGCACTCATATTCTCAGACTGAACTGCATATTTGTCTCTTTGGCAACAATTTATTAGGAAGAAAGAATTAGAAGGTTTACATAATTGGTAGTGTTGGTTCAATATGTTAACTCTCGATGTTTTAAAAAAAAATATTTGAAATTTAAAAGAAGAGCTTTGAATGGAAAAACAAAATTTCAACCCAGAAAAGTTTTATATTAAAAGAACTTTCTTTTCAAATGATACACTCACTACTTGAGGAACAGCATGGACTAGTGAATAAAGAGACAGCTGTGTCATCAGCAAGGCCTGTATTCAAATCTTTCCTCTAATATACATTACATGTATAATTAGAATATGAACATGGTCAAATCACTTTACAGAAGACCAGTCAGATTATAATTTAAAGATAAGTTGTTGATCTTACAGGAATGCCCTCTCACAGATCAAGTCATAGGTATAGTCCTCTTCCCTTCATCCCCCTTGACCAAAAAAAGGGAAAAAAGATGCAATTAGGTTTCCTACTTATGTCATATTGTTGTGTGAGTGGGCAGGATGTTTAACCCCTCAGTGATCCAGGTAAACATTTAGATAAAATATTATTAATAATTTGCCAATCTGGATCAGTAAAAGAAATTTCCCACCTGCGAGATCCACATACAATAAAATCAGAAGGGAAAAAAAAAACAATACATGAATACCTACTATACTGCCTTCCAAGGTCCACTTGTCTTGTAACTTGCTGTTGACAGATAGCATGAAATAGTGAATAGGCTGGTATGGTAGGGAGAGTATTTGACTTGGTGTCAGGAAGACCTGGATGAAAGTCATAACTTAGGTATGTATGATTTGTAAGTGAAACTGGAAATGTTATTTGGCCTCTTTGGGTCTCAGTTTCCTTTAAATTAGGGGATTATAATCTGTAAGGTCCCTTGCAGCTAAAAATCAGTTAAACTATGATCTAATGACTTTAGACATCATGTCAGAAGCCTCAAGTTTAGACTCCGACTTTGAGATTTACTAGTCGTGTGAGCATTGTCAAAATACCTGAGCCTCAATTTTCTCATCTTCAAAGAAAAGGTGATGTTTGCTCTACATATTTCTAAGAACTCTTGGGAGGAATATGCTCTATAAATGTGAATTATTATTATTATTGACTTGTCTTTAAGGTATTTTTGGTAATGAGAAAATAAGAATTATTCATAACATGCATATAAGAGCTGACAATATTTTTTATTAATCTTTTTCAGTAATGTCTGTAAGTTGAATAAGGAATGTTAAGCTTATTTGCACTGGTCATCTTTAAAAACTTGAACCATTAGTTTCAAGGTCACTGTCCTGATGGAGATGCTTGGAAAAGAAATACCTTTTTAATTAAAGCAAATGCCTGCCAACGAAAGGCAGTTTTGCGGCCAAGTTTCACTAAAATTTTGTCCTATGAAAGGTATGATTAATGTGTTTGTCTTGGGAAAGTACTCATTGAATCACAATGTATTTATTTGCCATTTTTCCAAAGTCTGTAGGGACACCTTGTGGTTCTTAATGTTCTGTCAGAGCTTTTTCTTAGTAGTGAAGTGCACTATGACATTCTCTTGTCAAGAGAATCAGAGCAAGAATAAATCTAGTTTCTTGAAAATAAATGAATTTGAGATATTACAGATTCACGGATGACTTCCTTTCATAGAGTTGTGAAGCCCCATGTCTCATATCAAAAGCCAAAAATATTGAAAAAGGTTAGAATCATAGTCATGCTGGTCAAATTTTAGAGACAGGGATATTGTTTATATAAGATATTGATCTTCCATTAGAGGCATATCAGCAAACACCAGGAAAACTTCCCAAATGAGAAGTTTAGTGGTATATTTATGACATAAAAATCACAGACTTTAATTAATGTAAATATGAAATTTTGAATTGTCAGATTTCTGGTACTAACTACTTCAAACACACTCCTTATTACCTGATGTAAATGCTGAACAGCCAGCTTCCCTATTTCTACTTTTATTTATTGAGTAGAAAAGCAATTCACACATGGATATAACATTCTAGGAAAATATTTTTTGACATTATAATACTCCATTGATTATATACCTAATCTGTGTTAATTGGCCTATATTAAATAGTTTGCAACAGACTGTCTTAGAGCATTGAACAATTAAAGAACAAACCACAAAAAAAATTGGCAAGCAATCACAAAAACCCTTTTTTATGCAAAGAATGGAAGAATTAGAGCACAGAGTTTTAACTACTATCAAATAATTGATGTATGTTAAAATAGTTTTTATCATTCTAGTTGTCTAGGCAATGTGACCTCGTGAACTTAATAAATTTTGATAAATTTCTCATATTTATCTATTATCCTTACCTTTTGTCTTAGAATAGATATTAAGTATCATTTCCAAAAACACAAGAGGAATTGGGGATAAATTCTTGCCTGGGGTCAACACAGCTAGGAAGTGTCTGAAACATACTTGAAACCCAGTCCTATTAATTCTGCATCTTGCTGTCTATCTACTGAGTCCCCCATAATTCCCAAATTATTCTAGTATTTAAAAAAAGTACCCTGGATACTTGGCAATGCAAACCTGCATCTTCTTTCTTAAACATCAAACTGTGCTTCTAGGTAACCAGATTCTGTAACGGACTGCCACTCTGGAGACTTCTCACCCTGGGTTATTCTACCAGTCCCTTGAAATTCATTTTTCCATTGGCAAATTCCTTTAGAAACTAGGAATTTAGGAATTTGGGGGAAGGCTAAGTCTAGTCATGCTTCTTTTAAATGAGATTATATTTATAAAGTCTTTAGCATAGTACCTGAAACTCTTTTTTTTTTAATACTCTCTTCATTAGTGAGTGTGAGTTCAATTATTATTGCCACACAAATGAGACCCTAATAATTATTTCAATCATCTCCTGGCCTCATTTTATTTGTATCTCTTCCAATATTTATATATCTATCATAATTATCTTCCTAAGGCTCAGAACTATTCATACCAATCTTTACTTGAAAATCTTCAGTGCCTCCCTATTGCCTCTAAGGAAAAATCCAAATTCAGCTTGGAATTTATGTCCTCCACATTCTAATAGCTTAATTTCCAAACATATTTCACTTACTCTGCTTTGCCAGCTCTCCTTTTCAGCTACATTGATTCCTACCCAAACTTGATGTATAGTTTTGTGCTTCTTAGCATTTTCTTAAGCTGTCAAAGTTCCCCAGGACATATTTCCTGGAATATATCTTTTGGAATCCTTTTACATGCAGGCTCAGCTAAAGAGATGACTTCCTTTTATTCTCCCTAATCGCCAATGCTCTTTCAATCATCAAATTATCTTGATTATTATATATCATTGTATAATTCTTTCACCCTGGAAGAATACAAATTCCTTTAGGAATTGGAATCATTTTCTTTTCATTTGTTATTTCCCCATATTATGTACCATAGTGCCTTACAAATTGTGAGGATTTAATAATATTCAATGAATTGAAGTATTTTGAGGATACAAGTTTATTTCTTTTACTACAATGTTCTTTTAGTGACATAATATAGCTGTGAAAAATAGGACCTCAAAATAATTACAATTATATAATCAAATGGAAAAACACATAGAATGCATAATCATGTTTGGTTACTAATGACACAAGTTGGAGATAAAAAGTGGCATCATTTAATAATGATATATTTAAGTATACCTATGATAAAAAAATTCAAGTTGTAACATAAAAAGAAATAGACTACAAGTGGATATCTTGAGTCAGTATCTTCATCATACTAAAAGAACAAGGAAAAGACCAATAATTCATTAGAATATCATGAAAGAAGAATTTATGACAAAATATATACTAGCTTTCAATGGTATAAAAAAACCATATTGGAATTATGATTTTTATTGACAGAAGGAAGATTCATACCAATGAGAAAGAAGATTTTTAAAAGAAAATGAATATATAGAGAGATGTTCATGCATATATAATTCCTGTCTAATAAGTAATATTTTAAACATTGTTTTCCTCATTTATTTATTATTTAAAGTAGAGTTGTTATTACTATTATTGTTATTTTCTTTTCATCATTATCATTGCTATTCAGTATATACTTTGCAACAGGCTTTAGTCATTTTATTATTAGTATTGTAATTAAAATTAAATATCATTTTTATGTAAATTTCTGGTTATTTGCAATAAAAGAACAGTTTCTTGGGAAGTCTAGCCACCTCCTGCTGTTAGATGAAATTATTCTTGAGCATTAAAGCAAAAGAAAAAAATCAATCATTCAAGCACAATAAATACATTCAGACATTTTTGTATTGCTTTATTTATTCTGGAAGCCAGCCAAATTAACTTGTAATTCTAAATAACCACAGCTGCCAATGCAAAGTAATTTGAAGTGACAACATATCAGTTTAAAGTGCAACCACAGCACTAGGTGTTACAGTGAGTATACTGCAGGTTAAAGCAGGGCATTTTCTCTTAACAGTTCCTGATTATCAGGATGAAGAGACAGTGTTAAGATAGGCCATAGTGTCAGAGTAGAGGAATGGGGGGTTTGGTTCAAGATGAGATAAACAATATTTTATTGTCATTAACAATTTCATGCATGGTGTTCTCCCTATATAGAAGCTTGTTTTGGATTAAGTTTATTTTATAGGAGTATTAACCCTAACTGAGTTATTTCTAGTAAATCACTGCTCTTTTTCATCTGAATAATCATACATTTTATTGTAAAAAATATTTAAATTTTTTTCTAAAATCTTACAGAAGTCAGTAATGTAGTTCATTAGCATCATTTATCAATTATATTTTTCAATTGTTTGAGGAATATATAATTAAAGTATTTTTCTGAAAAGTCAGGTAATTCAAAATAAAACCAATTACTTATTGTATAATATATTTTATGATGGATGAAATTTGATTTAGTATAAGGTATATGAGAAAGTAATGTTCATTGCACACAAATCTATATCCATAGGCATTCAACTCTTCCACAAAATAATTTTACATCTCATTTAAGATATCATTTTTCTCTAAACCACTTCATCTTCATTAAATAGTTTGATTGCTCAAAACGCACGTCATCTAGAAACGTTTTTTTGTTAATCTTTCAGCATTCTTTACTCTAAGTCAGTCTCTTCTACTCATATGTCCACCAATGTAAGATGTCTGGAATTTTTAACAGTCCCTTAATTGATTGCCTAGGTTCCAGTCTAATTTAGAGGTCTGCTTCTTATTTGTGTTCTTAAATCTCAGTTCATGTTGATCTCCTGCTTAGGAATGTTCAATGGATCCTTCTTGCCTCTAAAATAAAATACAGACTTCACTGCTTAATATTTAAAGCCCTTCACAGTTGGTCTCTGATTTGATTACATTTTCACACTTAAGAATATTTGTCTCCAAGCATTGTCTATTTCAACAAAACTCTTCTTCTTGCTGTTCCCCATTAATAAGCTAGTAGCAGTAGCTGTAGTCCTAGTCATAGTTGTCAATTTTGTTATAATGGCAGCAATGATAGTAGGGTTGGAGTAGGAGGGCATTTTGGCACCTATATACATTTTAGGAAAATCACGTTATTTGTTGAATGGAGATGGAGAGAAGTGAGGAGAGATTTGAGGCCATCTAACCCACTATTGAAAAAATATTCTAGGGGTGAAATGAGGAGGGCCTACACTAGAGTGGGTGGCCATGCCAGAAAGGGCAAGGGGCCACAGAGATGCTGTAGAAGTGAAATTCACCAGCCTGGGCAGAAGATTGGACATGGGGAATTAAAAATAGAGAGGAATCTAGGATGTCTCTTGATCATAAGGCTGAGGGCCCAAGATCATATTGTTGCTCTCTCCAGGACATAACATTAAGAATGCTCATTAAAATACTAATTCCCCTGTACAGTAAGAGGAAACATAGGTAGAGTGTAGAGTTTGGAGGAGAAAATAATATGTTTATTTTGGACACATTGAATTTAAAATGTCTCTTGGAATTGGAGAGATTGGTGTTTGATAAGAAGATTTAGGAATCCTAAGAAAAGAGATAATTCAATCAAGTTAAAATGTAAATGATTCAATATATAAATAGTTCATACTCATTAAAATTATATCAAAATAGGAAACAATATGTTTCATTTTGCAACTACATAGTCTAATCTATCTTTAAAAGTGTTGTGATATATATTTGCAAATTACCTTACATTTTGAATATCAACACTTATAAAACATTATCTTGCAATGTTAAATCCATTACCTCTTTTCTATTGCAAAGATACATGTATGCCAGACAAGAAGGAATACTGTAGAATGCTGACTTCAGGTACTTCTCTACTGGTGTAGGTCCTGGGAGAAGACTGGCTGGGAAGTGGGTTTTATGTAAATGTATTAGAGTTATTTTCAAAGGCTCATTAATCATTGCTCCATTTTGGATACCTACCACTATAAGTATCATGGATATAATGCAGTGAATGAGGACTCCCACAGTTTTAAGTGTAGTGCCTTATTTGTTGAAAAAGGATGTAAAGTACACTGATTTATAATCTTGTCTATAATGTTTGTATGCATATGTATGAGTCCGTATTAATGCATGAGAATAAAGTATTCTTTTACTTATAAAATATTAAATTCCTGAAAAGGGTATTATTCAAAGAGAAAATGACCACCATGATAATAAATTATTATGTTTTATAAAAAAGCTAATATCAAATCTGAAGACAGAATTTATTCCTTAGAAATTATAGAATTTGGGTCAACTGCATTCATCTAACAGGACATGTTTAAATCTGGTATCTGTTACTATTTATGTAGGATAGTTGCATTCTCTGTTGCTCTTGTTGGAGGACAGAAGCATCAGATCTTCTCTCTGATATTATAAAATGGGCATCAGACTTTCAATAAAGTTTTCTTACAATTAAAATTTTCTCAGTCAAAGGATTAGGTTATTCTTTATAACCAATTGATTTTTTTAACATTAATGAAAGAATTTGAAAATTCTTTCAAAGAAAAGAATTAATTTGAGAAAAGTGGTAAAATGTAGTGGGAAAAGGCCACAGGGCACATAGGTTGAAACTCTACCTTTGCTATATCATGTTTGGATAACCACGCTAAGTCATTTTTCCTATATGGGCCATAGTTTCCTTTTCAGGGAACAACTGAATTGAACTAAAGGAACTTTGAAATCACTACCAAATATAATTTATAGTCCAATAACATGCTTCAATATTTTAAAAGATTTGTCATTTTGTCAATATGAATATTTGTTAAAAGTTAAATTTTGTGTTTAGGTCTTCAGCATTATTTGAGGCAAAACAAAAATCCAAAAGCAATACATTAATAATAATCCATATTAATTAAAATCAAGTCTTCTCATAGCATGGTAACCTAATACTAATCTTAATTCAATGGGTACCGTTCATCTTGAGTCCCAAATGAAGTTGTCTGGTTCCTAGAGATATCTTCCTTTGGATGTTCTAAAATGGGCCTCATTCTCAAGGTAGTTCTGAATGGGGATTCCTAGGTAATGCTGCTAAAATCTGCCAGTAACAAGACTCTGTACAATTTAATAAAACATCCTAAATTTGCTTTTCCAGTAAATAGGCCACATGTTGAGAACTAATTTACATGTCATGATCATAATTCTATTAACAGCAGCACTATAAGAACAACAAATTATGATGTCATTATTCACTTGAAATATCAGTATTTCAGTTTTATACAACATTTACTCTTTCTATTTTACCCAAAATACATATTTGATATTGATGCTGTCACCCATAGATTAAAGAAAGAGGGCTTGTCTAGGAAAATAAGTCCTCCCATAACTTAATATTTTAGAAATAAATAGAATAATAAATAATAATAAATAATAAATAAAATATAAATATATAAAAAATATAAATAAAAAATAAATAGAAAAAAATAAAGGAAAAATGCATGATTTAAAAATCTTCACAATCATTAATACATTTTATGAGTAAAAGCCCAAATCCATTTTGGGAGAATTATTACTAAAATGTATTCAAGGTCTGTGTATTCCACTAGAAACATTTGGAAGCTAATTGTAAAAACTATTCTTAGAGAAATGAGTCTTATTGATTTCCCAAAGTTTACCACTCCATGAAATTAGAAGAAAAAAATATGTGTATATTACCCCTTTTCAAGGATATATATTGTCCAGAAATAATCTTGAAGAAATGATATTTTTAAGGACCAAGACTTAAACATGAATATATATCTAAAAACAAGGGGACGGCAAATCTAAGAACATATTTACCTAGTTACAAAGGATATGGAATTGGCTGCAAATACAGATTTAAAACAGTAAGATTTTAAAATCTGTGTTCTATTATGATAACTAAGATGTTTTAGTATTAATCTATTCATTAAAACACTTCATATTTAAACAAAAATATTTCCATTATTTACTTGCCCTGATGATAGAAATTTGCAATAAAAGGACCAAAAATTAGGGGAATGGTTATAACAGCATCAAGACTATTCCTTCAAGGGGAAAGATTGGTCTGACACAAGCTATAACTAGTGAAAAACTCCATTAACTCTTTTGGTTCCAGTCAAGAGCCATAATTAACATTCAAAGATCAGAAAAGTTCCACATTGTCATTGAGTATCATGGCCAGGCTCAGAATTAATCAGGAAGCAACATTTCCCATTTAGAAAGGGAATACCATAATGGGAATGTAATGATTAAAATTTGTGGGGAAACTGAGACAGGTAGAAATTAGTTTCTCTGCTAGAAGGAGTATTATATTTTTAGAGTTTTATTTAAGGTAAGGAATTTAAGAAAATACAAGTAAGAAAAGCACATGTCTAGGCCCAGAAAGCCTCTTCACGACCACTCACATCTTGCCTGTTAGGTGGAGAGCCACATGTGCTCCGAAGCAGAAATAGGAAAAGAGAGCCAGTAGCCTTTACAGCCAGGTTAAATAGAAATTTTTGACCTCACCCAAGTGGAATTCTCGGTGGGATTACAGGGCATTCTGGGAGCTAGCAAGGACTCCTGGGGATTGGGGTCCTGGATTCAAATCTCCATTTTTACAGGGAACAGAAACAAAAGGAACCTACCTTTTTCTACACAAGGTTGTCCACTCACATTTCCCAGAGACAGATGGCTACCTATAGCAGTTCTCAAACTGAATTCCCATTGGATGGTATTTTTCTCAAATAGCAAAGTTTCACTAATCACAGCTTAGGGATATATTAATATTATTTCTTCTCATGTTTCAATAAAAGTTAACACTGAAAAAATAAAAGGAGATTTCATTTATTCTTAATTTATAAATTTAAAATAATCACATTCTATGGTTTTATAATTCAATGATAATATGACAATCAATTCAAAACACCTGAAAATGCTAACTTACAATATCTCTAGACAAATATAACCATATTGCCTATTATTCCCTAAGGCAAAATGAAATATTTGATTCTAAAGTAAATTGTTCCTGAATTGGTTAAAAGATGTTATTTTGATACATATTGTTCATTAAGACATTTTCATAATTTTCATAAATAATATATCTCAAATAATCTCAGATGACACTCTTTCTATAATAAACAAATTTATGTTTCCCACTTTGAAGTGGAAGTGGCCTCATTTCCTCAAACTCCAATACATTAGAAGTCGCAACATTCTGTATTTAAAAGATTAAAACCTTTTGACTACATTCTTTTAATAGCTCAAATTATAATATAACAACATCAATATTCAAAGTGGAGTTATTATTCTGATACAATTGTTCCTGAAATTTACCATACAAGAAAAAATATAAACATAAGAATAATATAAACAATTTAATGTTTTATAATGAAACATAAACCTTTTTACCAGAGTATATTAATTCAACCAAATGCATTTCCATATTTTTTTACATAATCATTCATTTTAGCATTTTAGAATTCCATATTGATTACATTTAAGATCAATATTGAATACTTACATGTACTAACATTTAGACAGTGTCTAATGTTGAGAGTATTTATTAATTTCTCCTTTTTTATATTTAAGAGGAAAATGATCAATAAAATTTTTCAGAGATTCCGTGCTGTGCCCCTTGTTAGTTGGTGACCCCTTGGGGTGCAGGTTGGCACTCGTTGACAGTTAGAAGGCTATGGCTGTATGTCCTTTGTAAGTTGCAGACTGTTGGAAAAGGCGTTTTTGTTTCTGGGTCCCTTGGAGAGAGGAGTGTGTGTGGCTTGCTCTGTCTGGGATTGTGAGGAGACTGAGAAATGGATTTAAGTCAAAAATAGCCTTATTGATCAACTTGGGTAGATAAGCTAGATAGATAGTGGTTATATTATTAGATAGTGAGACTAGCAGAGTAGGAGAGGGCTTTGTCCTAGCAGAAGATACTGTCCTCTGAGGCAGATAGATGTAGGGTTTTCTAGAAAAAATTAGTTAGGATTGGGATCTTGGGTATAGTTATAATCTATTATGAGATTACTTTCACTTTCCTTCTGATTATTTCCTAGCTGTATTTCCTAATGATAAACTGTTTTCTGTTTAATAAACTATCCACTGTTTTTTATCAAATTCCTGCCCCTTCCAGTTTAACCCTTCACACTAATAAATGTCAGGTACTGTAAGCAATTTACAATTATTGTGTCATTTTATCTTCATAAAAAATCTGGGAAAGGGTTGTTATTATCACCCCCTTCAGAGATTTGGAAATTTTAGTAAACAAAGGTGCTGTAACGTACTTAAGTAATTCACCCAATTAATAAATTTTGGAGACAATATTTAGACTTATTTTTTTCCTGCACTCATTTGCCTGAGTATATTAACTTACTGACAACTGTCAAATGCATTTTGCATTAAGTTCTTTATTAATCAGGTATATATGTAGATGAGAGCATTCAGTCTGGTGCTAGATGAGCTAGGCCAGAGAATGCAGGGAGTGGATTTAAATATTTTTTCAAAAAAAGTGAGGCAGGATATGAGTTGTCAATGGTTGAACCACAGAGGGATCATGATGTTCCAGGGACAAGGTAGACAAAAAGCATAAGATATAGAGGGTGAAAAATCCAGGAATAGGGATACTTGGTACTTTTTGTTATTGTGAACAAAACAAAGATGAGATCACTAAGTCCAAGACCTGAATACAAATAATAAGACAAATAAGATAAAATACAGGCTGAAGGCCACATGGCAACAGTTTAGTATGTTTCAGGATGTTTTAGAATGTCAAAATCTAGTTGATAACTCAGGGAACTTGGCTGCTATGAGCAGTTCCTTAGTCAGTGACTCTGCACTATCAACTGAGTTTGGTCTTAGACACTACAAAGATTTGTTCTTTACTCAAGTCTTTATTGATTAAGTCAGTCTCATACAGACAGTTCTCCATGAGTCCCTGGACAATTGTGAAGCTCAAGCAGATCAAGACAGTTGGTATATTTATTTTTACAAGTCTAACATTCCACTTAATCTCTCCTGTACAGATTTTATTATGTAATAATGTAATAATGATTTTATTGTTGGAGTTGCAGAGTGTATTTCAATTTTGTTGTTTTAGCTACCTCTTGACCTAAAGAAGTCAATCTTGTTGAAACATTTCAAACTAGCTTCAGTTTTGCTTATTCTTTGGGAGTTCAAATCAAAATCAAATGGAATAATCAGAAAATCCACCTCTCACCCTCCAGGAAGGGAAGAGAGGCTATTTGTCTTTTTCCTTAATCCTAGTCACAATCTCCAAAAAATTCAATAAGTTTTTTTAGCAGTTAGAAATATATTTGAATCACAATTTGGAAATTGACTGTAAGGATACAACATCATCCTTACAGATTTTGGTCTCTAGTTTATAATGCCACAAATTCCAACAAACCAGGGAAAGAAAAAAAAATTCCTTCCTTTTTCTGCAATCTCCCAAATGGCCCAGTGTTGTAAAGGCAAAGAGAAAGAAAGATTTTTGATTTTTTTCTTTCTTATATTTCACTTAATCCCTAATCAAAGTCAATGACTTTGGAGGCAACAATGCCCAGCAGAAATTATATAGTCTCCATCAAGGAAAAAGAAGAATAGCTTTAACAGAAATCATTAGCTACTCTCTACCATTAAAAATATAAGTATCATAACCCTTACCATATTTATTCCTTTGTGCATCATTCACACATGTTCCTTAGACACATTTTATCCCACAGATGTGCCATTTATGTTTTTTCACTGACCATGTATGTTCTCTACATGTATATTTTTTCCATAATGGAAGTGTTAACCTGAGAAAAAAACAGAACTAATAAAGTAGTCAGATAAAACCAAGTCTTAAAATCAGGAAAGAGATAGGTCTAGAAACTGGCCACTATCACAGAGCCAGGGGGCTAAAAACTACAGAGTCAACACCCTGGGGTTCTGGGGACTTTATCCCTGGGAAAATGCACTGCACAAGATGATTCTCCAAAGAGGGACAGAACTTGGTGTTCCTTTATACCCTCTGGAGATCTTGGTACAGCAAGCATTATGAATCTTAAAATTTCTCAGGCTTGTGAATCTTAAAAATTCTCAGACTCTACTTCAGAAGATTTGATTAAGCTAAACCCATTTTAAACAATGAAGGTACTTGATCAGGAATGTGGGGACTTCTAACATTACTCCACCCATACTTAGGCATACTTTAGGGGAAGATAAATTTGTAAAACTCCTTACTGAATAATGGAAAGGTACCTAAACCATAATTAAAGTAAAGCTAAAACCCTTAAGCTGGGTCTATTTTTAGATCTAATACAAAAAGGTGCTAAGTACCTATGAAGGTCAAATTAATCACTAAAAGGCCAAGCAAGCTTAGCAAGTGGTGTGAGGTTTTAGTCTACCCAAAGAAGGTGATAACAAGATGTGAATTAAAAATGGTCAGTCCTTTGGAAAGTGTCTACTGTGATTGGTAGATGTGAAAATTTAGGGGAGGTGACAAGAGAAAATTTTCTTTAAAAGGAAAGAGCTGGGGCCTCTGAGGGAGTTCAGCTTGCCAAAGCTAAATTGGAGGTCAGGAGTCAGAGGAGACTGGCTTTCTCTCTTGGTGGCTGAACTTGGGTCAGCTTCCTGAGCTGAACTGGAGGGTCTCTCTGGATACTAGAGTTTTGCTTGAAAGGATCTTGTGGTGAGTGATTAAAGACTGACTTAGTTTTCTCTCTTAAGGAGAAAGGCATAGGCCCTATTTCCTCTCTCTCTGTCTCTCTCTCTTTCTCTCCCTTTCCTTAATCCCTCATTTGTATTAATTAAAATCTCCATAAAACCTAGTTGACATGGGTATATTTAATATTTGGGAATTTTCCCATGGCGAACACTTATTTTTGATATAAAATCAAGGCGCTAAAATTATCTTTACAGTTTTGGCAATTCAAAATCTTGAAACCATATTTTTGCGGTCACAATTTATGGCAACCACTCTTTTCTCTGTAACAGCATGCATAGACAAGCTGCAAGAAATCTGTAAATGGTTTCAGCCAGCAGCTGGGGTATCAGAGAGCTGTCAACTAAAATGAATACAAAAGGAAAAGGTCAAACCCAAAACAAGGCTTCCTGAGAGAGGGAGAAGTTACTAAGACAAATAAGGGTACTCAACATTTGTCTCTGCCTACCAGTCCCACCCAAACAGGGGTCACCAAACATTTCTATGTGTCTAGATCAGTCCAAAACAAGTGTGCCTGGTATTTGAGTTCCAAAGGGTCAGGGAAAACTTAAAACTTGCTGAAAACCCAGTTGACAAAGGTACTCAAAGCTATAACAGAATTTGCTTTAGTTGTGCAGTTTTTCATCACTTCATTTTCTATGAAAATTTATTGTGTCATTTGTTTAAATTAGTAGCATTTTTATCTGCATAGTAATAATAGATAACAACAATTAGGACTTATGGTATATGGTTTTAAGTGGTTACCCAAGCAGATAATGTATCATATCTCTGAAGTAGCGGATGAATTATTATTACTTCACTGTTCAGATTAAAAGATTGAAACTTAGAAAGTTGATGAACAATTACCTATAGTTGTTAAGTATTTTTCATATGTAGGATCTGAATGAATATCTCTCCTGATTACAACAATTACAACTATTCTTTTTGCCACATTATTTTTCCTCTCTACTTGAATGCTACCCTGTATGTACTGCCCTATTTTATTCAGGATGTCTGATGAAAAATTATTTGTATGTATGTGTGTATATGTATGTATTTTAATTTATTTTTTTTTGTTTATCTTTAGTTTATTACAGTAAGAAATTTACACATATGTTTTCCAAAGTTACATGACTCAGGGTGTTTTCCCCATCTTCTTTCCCCTGAGTTGACAAGCAATACCACTGGGTTATGTTAAGATTAAAATTTAATTTCTCTGCTAAATGTATTATATTTTTATGAGGTTTATTAAAGATTAAGAAATAAAGAAAATACAAAATAAGAAAGCACATGCATAGGAGGGATGAAAGGCCCATTCAATTCCACTTACTACATCTCAGGAGACGATTGTCCCTAGAAGCTGAAGTTGAGAGAGAGCCTGGAGTCAGCTTAAATACAATTTGTGATCTCAAACTCAGGTGAGATTCAGAGAGATTAGAGAGCACTCTGGGAACTAACAAGGATTTCTGGAGATTGGTGTCTGGGGTTCAAATCTCCATTTTTACATTTTTCCGTTTGATCTGGTTGGGAAAAAAAAATTCCCCAAAAGGATCATGAAGACATAATCAACTTAAAGATTACAATAAATTGAGGATAAGAGGAATAAAAAAAATGATAATTGCTAGACGCAATGACAAAAAGCCAGTTAGGTGGCAGTCCCCTTTGGCATGAAAGTATACATACAAATAAATGTTCAATCAATCACACCTGAAGTTCATTCTTGATTTTCTTGTGCAGCTTGTGGTCTGGAGGCATCTTCATGGTGTCTTCTCCAAACAGTTCAGTTTCTGGATTCAAAGAGGTATCATGTTTTTAAACCTAAAATTCTTCTCAAAAGGAATTTAAACTTTGCAATTTAAAATAATAATATTTTTACATTTCCCTGTGAAGAGGGTGATTGAAAAATACAGGATCATTTAGGGATGCATGGCTGAGTTATGAGGTATATGAATCAATTGGTAAGAGAAATTAAAAAAAAAACATCAGAAAAATCCAAATAAAAAAGATAACTTCTGGATGAAAATATAGACTATCAAAGTCTTATGTGTAAAAATTCCAAGTAAAGGAAAAGTAAATCTATAACAGATCCTTGAATCAGGGCCCAACTAAAATGATCTAAGCAATTATGCATTTACCCAGTCAATAGCCAGGACTACAGAAAATTTGCCTCACTATGAAAGACAGAAAAGGGACTAGATTATAAAAGCCAAGTAGGACCCAAGTTTGGGATAATCATCTGTAAGTATTTTCAGAATGAGTGTGGATACAAGGAAGGCCTATGTCTTAACATATGTTAAACATAGCAATGTCGATTCTTAACACTAAGTTCAATCCTTTGTATTGGCTTAGAAGTTCATCAGTCCATCCTGGATTGGTTTCTCTTTGGCCCTGTGAAATGGCTCTTTTTTATATCTTGTCCTGGAATCAGACAGAATCATTAAGTAAAGTCCCATAATTTTTTTAAACAATTAGTGGCATCACTTTTACAGTGTCAAGCTTTTAGGGGCATGCATTGGTATTATAGCAAGTATATTTTAAACTTATATTACTGTAAAATCAAAAAGTTAAAGAAAATTCTTAATACTGGTGACATGTGCTTCAAATATAAAAAGGAGAGAAAAAATAAAAAAAAACTGAAATAGTATATTGCACATGCAAGAAAAATATAATAAAAGAGTTTTTAAAATTCAAAAATGTACCTTATACTCATTAACACACTGTCAGCTAAGAAAATATAGAATGCAAGGTTTTCTCACCAAAAATGAGAAACATTTCCTCTTCATACCTGGCCATGATCCACTGTGAGTATGAGCAAATGAATTGAACAGTAGTATAAATATGTAGTTATCAATATCCTCATAATTCTCAATAGCCCAGTTAATTACAATAGCAAACAAACACACTATCATTTTTACATAAGTTGCTGTATGGCATTTTTAAAAGCCTATGAACTGATTGATATTTGTCACAATTTTTCTTTCAACCTTGGTAAACATAGTTTCAAACAAAGTAAAACTTATTTTGGGTCTAGAACATCATCAAGAATTCTAGATATCATTCTGGTGGAAGTAAAATGGTGAGCTGAAGAGTTAAAAATGAGAGATGCTCTGTTTTTGGAGGCTTCTAGGAGTACAAATGCCCTGGGATTAACTGCCCAACTTCCATTCACATTTTTATAAATGTAGGAGTTGGGAGTTATAATTGTATTTCACTTCAGCTACTAAAATGGGCCTTACCTCCTGTTAGGGGCAGGCAAAATGACTGGAGATTGTTATGAAAATTTCTAAAAAGCATGTCTAAAGAACCCTTAAAATCAAATTGAGATATTTAGCTCATTAAATTTTCCAAAGGCTGTTGTAGCAATTTTCTGATGGAGTCTATCTATCCTCTATGTGACAATTTACAAAGTCAAAAATAGAAAAGCTGTTTTCATATGGGCTTACTCAGTAATGTTTGTTTAATATAGTTATAGGGGAAAAGCAAGAGAATATAACAGTAGTTAAAACCCAGTACATAAATTGATTCACTATAACAGAATAGTATTGAATACAGTAATATATGAACTTAAAATCAGAAAGTTAAACCTTAAACAAAACAATCAGCAAATGCAATAGAGTACAGATATATTTATAAAACATTGGAATCTGAAATCCCTTAAAAATATAACCTCCAGTCCCTTTAAAGTTCCTTGTTTTGTTTTGTTTTTATCCATTTAGATGCCTATTGTCAGAAGGCACAAGATTGATAATGGTTAGGCAATGGGGATAAAATGATCTGTCCAGGGCCACACTGACAGGAAGTGTCTGAGGCCAGATTTCAACTAAAGACTTCCCGTCTCTAGGCCTGGCTCTCAATTCACTGAGCCACCCATCTGCCTCCCCAAATTTGGCTAAAGAGTTGCAGGGAGCTGAATTTTTCCCCTGACACTCAGGTGAAGTAAATGAAATTATCAGTATGGTCAAATGATATCCTTTTAAATATCCCATGCTTGTAAGTTCCCATTTGGAAAAGTCTCTTCCTTCTTTCCCTTTTTTTCTTCCCTCTTGTTAGCCCCTGCCCCCAGTCCACATGCAGGCTAATCATAGCCTAAAGGAAAAAAAATCCTCTTTTTTTAACCATCTGGTTTTTGATCCTGAAGAAATTGGGTCTGGGGCGATGAACGATCTGCTCAGAGGCTAGAGTCTACTGCATCTAGGTGAGCGAGAGAGAGCGACCACTGAGGTGGGCAGGGCTGGGAGCCAGAAGCTGGAGCAGGAGTGATTTGAATCAAACAGTACCGGAACAAGAGGCTTTTCTGAAAATTCTTGGAGGAATTTGGCTTAAAAAAATCACTATCTAGGCAGTAACTATTAAAAGCTGAACTTAGTAAAGATTTAGTAAAGTTAAAAAAGATAGGGTTTTTCATCACAACCCATGTGGTTCACTATACTGTTAAGATTAAAATTTAGTTTCTTGGCTAAAAGTATTATATTTTATAAGGTTTATTCAAGATTAAGAAATAAAGAAAATACAAAATAAGAAAGCACGTATCTAGACCCAGAGAGCCCATTCACAACCACTCACATCTTGCCTGCTAGGTAGAGATCCACTTGTGTTAAGGAGTGGAAATAGGGAGCCTTAAGTATGCAGAGTCAAAAATAAGAATACACATGCCTAGGAGGGTCGAAAGGCCCATTCAATTTCACCTACTACATCTCAGGAGACGGGTGTCCCTAGAAGTGGAAGCTGAGAGAGAGAGCCTGAAGTACTCGGAGTCACCTTAAATACAATTTGTGACCTCACACTCAGGTGAGATTCAGTGAGATTAGAGTGCACTCTGGGAACTATCAAGGGCTTCTGGGGATTGAAATCTGGGGTTCAAATCTCCATTTTTATAGTTACACCTGTGTTATCAATCAAAATATATTTCCATATCATTAATTTTGTAAAAGAATAATCTTATAAAACCAAAACCCCAAATTATATACCCAAATAAACAAGTCATTAATCACCTGTTTTCATTTGCATTTCTACTTCAGCAGTTCTTTCTCTAGAGGTGGATAGCACCTGGACCATTGTGTTGTTGTTAGTAGCAGTCTATCACATTTGAGTGTCCCACAGTATTTTAGTTACTATATATAATGTTCTCTGGTTCTACTTTTTTCACTCTACCTCAGTTCACATAGGTATTTCCAGATCTTTCTGAAATCATACTATTTATCATTCCTTATTGCACAAGAATATCCCATCACCATTATATTCCACAATTTGTTATTCCTTAATTGAGGGATAACCCTTAAATTTCCAATTCTTTTTGACCACAAAAAGTGCAGCTATAAATATTTTTTGTACAAACAGGTTATTTCCCATTTTTAAAATCTCTTTGGGATACAGACTTAGTGGCAATATTGCTGGATAAGAAGGTATACATTCTTTCAAAGCCCTTTGACATAGTTCCTAATTGCTTTCCCAATGGTTGGTTCAATTTACAATTTCAGTAGCAATGCATTAGTGTCCCAATTTTGTCACATCACCTCCAACTTTTATTTTCCTTTACTGTTATATCGGCCAATTGGCTAGGCTTAAGGTCTTGTCTCAAAATTGTTTCAACATGCCTTTCTCAAATCAAGAAGGCTTTATAACATTTTATACAATTATTGATAGCTAAATTATTTGTATTTGATGTAGAGAAAATGATTCTGATTTCAGTTCTTACATAAAAATTTATTCCTAGGTAAGTCATGTATTTTTTATTTAACTCAGTTTCTTCATCCATAAAATGAAGCCATTGGATTGTATGATGTATAAATTATCTTCCAGATCTAATTCTTATTATTTAATTTCCCTGAAAATAGTCTATTTAGGGTCAAATGTTGAGAGCTAGAAGGGACTTTTGTAATTATTTGGGCCATTGTCCTTTAAACTGATAAGGACACTGATATTCAGACTAGTTAGAGACTTGCCCAGGATCACATGGCAGAATCAGCATTCAAACAGAGACCCCAACTTGAAATTCAGTTTTCTATCTACTACATCATTATAGTAATTAATGTTATATGGTAAACAGTCATACAATTAATACACAGATAAAAATGTATCTTAAATATTGTAAGAAACAACCTATAAGTGGTTATGTTGGCCCCATTTTCTTTTCATTTTAAAATAATTTCTTTCTCTATTAGAATTGACATATAGTATCAGTTCCAAGGAAGACAAGAGGTAGGGGCTAGGCAATTGGGGTTACGTGATTTGTACAGAGTCACTCAGTGAGGAAGTGTCTAAGGTCATATTTGAACTCAAGATATCCCAGAAATCAGCCTGGAATTCTATTCACTAAGCCACCTAACTCCCTGGTCTCGTTTTCATAAAGAAGATTTTCATGATATTAAAAAACTTTATTCTAGTAGTAGTAACAGGACAAATTTTAATTATGTCATATTGGGAAGTAACCTGATTGTAATTTTAGAAATAGAATATTTTATAAGGATGTCATTAGATAATGGTGGTAGAGTGATAAGGGATGAAGTCATGTAAAGAAAACTTTCCTCATGACCATTTAGAAGACGATTAAATAAAATGATTTATTATAACTATTATAATACAAACCAGGGAGAAAAATCAATTACAACATAGAAATGTGTGTTTCTATGAGGAAAATAAACATTTGAATTCCAGTCATTTTTTCATAGCCATTTATAGGATACAGCAAACGTAGAAGAATTCTAAGTTTCCAATCTGCCATCCATAAGCCTATAGGTTAGTTTTCTGGGCTTTCAAGATGAGGAGACAGAGGCTTTCTAATGTGTTAATTTGTTACTGTCCTGTCATTCTGAAACAGGATTGATTCCATTTTTTGTTTATTTGACTTAAAAACTGGGGAAAGATTGGCAAATCTTATGGATTAGAAATTACTGCCTATTTGATACTGAAATCGAGACTAATTCTAAGAAGTCATTACTCATGTCAAGATAAGGAACATACTGTATGCCCCCTATACATTCTTGCCACCACAACATATAGTGGTGGAGACATAAATTTGGAAAGGTTGAGTTGTAACACAAAAGGAATCAAGTTAGCAATTTGAACTGGTATGTGTGGGTAAAGAAAATGAACAAAGGGAAAATAAATGACTAATATATATTCTATAAGAAGCTGTATAAAGGTGCTAAAATAATTCATTTTAGTAACATGAGAAAAGTCACACTGGACTATCTAAATAGTTATCCACTCCATTATTCTCTCTCTCAGAATGACATGAAAACATTTGTTTCAGAACATTGTAGTTGTATTCTAGGAAATTGCTTTCAAAAGGTTAAAGATTAACTAAAAATGTCCTTACCTTTCCTTAATACAATTTTATTATGCATAAACTCATCTATCTTGAATGAATTTATCTAAATCCCTCTTGAACCTATTTATAATTTCAGCTTTTGCTACCTCTTTGAATAATGGCTTCCACAAATGAACTGATTACTATGTAAAGTAATGCATTCTTTTATTGGTCCTTAAGCCATCTCCTTCAAGCTCCAGGTAGTGCCTTTTATTTCCAGTTTCCATGATACTGTGAACAAATGTGTGCTCAATCTATAAATATCCTGCTTGACTTTTGAGACTTGTTTCATGTTTCTGCTTAGCTTTATTGCTTATCCAGCACATTCCTTACAATAAAACTTTGAAGAAGTGCTGTTAGTATCATTCTCATTTTGTAGTTTTATTAATGCATAGGGAGGTTAAATAATTTATCCATAATCAACAAAATCATATTTTAACTGAAAGAACATAGGTCTGGGTATCATGGTAAAACAGGACATAGGTTCTAGTTATGGATTTGCTATCTACCTATAATTAAAGATTAAATTTAATTTTTCAATTAACAGAAACATAATTTTACTCCTTTATAATTCCATAACCAGTGGGGTTGGGGAAGAAACAAAAGCCTTGTAGCAATTATACAAGTCAATATAAATAAGTTCCCCTAATGAGTGCAAATAGCATATATCTCATTCTTCACTGAGTCTATCACCTCTCATCAGGAGGTGAGTACCATGCTTTATCACTGGTCCCCTAAAATAATAGTGAATAATTCAATTTATCACTATTCATAAGTGAATAAAGAGTATTAAAAATCTGTTCACTTCACTCTGTAGAGATTCATACAGATCTTCCCAGAATTCGCTAACATTATCCCTTTCCTCATTCTTATATTATAGAAATATTCTACTTAATTCATATACTATAAGTAATTTAATCTTTCCCCAATTGATAGGTACCCTTAAAATTCTAGTTTTTTTCCTACAAAAGAGTATATATATTGAAAATTTCAGTTTCTATTATGTGTTTTTGCATGTGTACAAATATGTGTTTGTATGTGAACTTATTTAATATGTGAGGTATGAGGTCAAACAGAAGAGAGTTTTCAATTTGCAATTCTCTAATAGTGTTTTGAAATATGTTTAATATGTCTATTGATAGTTTATTTCTTCCTTTGAAAAATGATTCCTTATATCTTTGGCCATTATTCAGTCATGGAATGTCTTATTTTTTTAAAAAAGTTGAAACAGTATTTTTAATTTCTTGGAAATAAGGTATTTGTTAGAAAATTTTAATTCAAATATTTCCCCCAAGTTACTTGAATCTCTTTTAATTTTAGCTTTGTTACTTTTGTTTGTGGAAATATTCTTAGTTTTATATAATTATAAATATCCAGTTTGTTATCTGTTATCCTCTCTATCCCTTATGTTGTCATGAATTCTTCCCCTATCCATAAATCAGAAAAGAGATTTCTCTTGTTATTCCCCTAATTTGTTTCTGTCAACTTTAAGATCTGTCAGTTGGCTATTTGTATCTTATCTTGGTATAAACATTGATAAATAGTACCTATAATTCTTTCAGAACACTTCCCATTTTTCCTAGTAGTTTTTGTTGAGTGGTGAGTGCCTCCTTTAGTTGCAGGAATTTTTGCTAAAAAATCATATTGACTTAATTTATTTCTGTATGCTAACAAAAGGAATATGCCAAATAAAATTTTAAAATATGCAAAATCTCCATTTCTAAGAAGTAAAAAATTATTTTGATGATCACTGCTTCTTAATATACTTTAAGGTCTACTACTGATTATCACCCTTCATTCCTACATTTTTTTCCTTAGTGAGATTCTTGACTTTTTGTTCTTCCAGATGAATTTTATTATTATATTCTTGTCTCCATAAAAGCATTATTTAGTAATTTGATCATTATGACATTTAATATGTTAATTTCCATAGTATTATGATTTGTGTTATACTGCCATTGGTTTCCTTTAATCAAGTAATATGTCTCTGTTTCTTAAGTCTGTTTTTCATAGTCAAAATTTCATAATTGTATCCATATATATAAAATATAATAGTATCATTTATACATATATGTGTGCCTTAGAAGTAAGACTCTGTATTTTATATATTATATGACCTTTCTATTAAATCAATTTGTGTTTTGTTGGTAATAATAAAATAATAATGAAATTTTATAACCCTTTAAATTTTCATAAAAAACACTTAACAATTATTAATACATTTTAATGTCACAGTAACCAAAACAGGTATGTCCTCTTACTCTCACCTTTTTATAGGCTGAAAAAAAGTTGTACAAAAGTTAATGGCAAACCCAGATCATACAAGTTAATAAGTATCTGAGACTGGCTTTGAACTTAGGTCTTTTTGATTCTGGGTCCAGTCCTCTAGCTTATTTACATATGTACTTAGTTACATATGTACTTTTATTATGATCTTTCAGGAATTGCTTGATTTGTATCAGTCTGTATTTCATTATGTTATCTATAAAAAGAAGCACATACACCAGCTTAGTAAAATATGTTATATTCTTGAATTCTGTGATCCTAAGGGGCAAATTTGGGTAAATTTGAACTTTCCATTACTATTTAGCAAGTAACAAATTATGATATTTTGTCAATCTATGCCTAAGAAACCTCAAAACTATCTAGTTCTAATCCTTTCTTTCCAAAGTAGAGAAAACATAGGACTGTGGGAATTATTTAATTAATGTAGGTTCATACAGATAGTGAATGTGAAAAGGTAGAATTTGGAGTCAAGGACTCTAACTCCAGATGTAGGACTTAAAAAATTCACTATGCTATAAAAGGCAATTTATGCTCTTGATTACTTTAATCATCATTCTTTTCATTTTTGTGGCCTCCATGATATATTTTTGAAATATTATGTCTAAAATTACTTATTCTATTTTGAACTCAATGACATTGACTTCCTAATAGAGAAATATTTTTTCAAAATAAAATGAATATTTCCCCTAAAATCATAAATTAAAAAGCATATGCAATTCATGAGATGATAGAATTGAAAATATTTTCCAAAGAATAGAATGATAGTATGATTCTAATGTCATGAAATTTAAAAGGAAGAGTGTTAAATCATAAATAGAATTTCAAAGAAATAAGCAGCTAAAATGCAGGGTAAGCAAGAGATAGGTACATAAAATAATGTATGAAAGAAGTCTCTACCAGGCAAAAAAAAGGATTTCCAGGGTGATTAGGATACTGGACATTATGAAATATACACATTCATAAATACATAGATACTTACAAGTATTAACTGGAAGACCTTTAGCCCAGAAAAGAGCAAACTGAAAGCATTTGAATGGCTATTATATAGAAGAGGGATTAGACATTTCCTGGTTTTTCTAGTGACTTGAAATATGGATAAAAATTTAAAATAATGGGGGCTTTCTGGGTAAACATTGTGGCAGTGTAGAGACAGGACTCTTCCTCTCCTCATTGCCTATAAATACTATGTCAAATACCAATAAATACTACCTTAAATACCAATAAATAATACCTCAAAAGGCCAAAAAAAAAAAAAACCCAAATTCATATGAACGAAGAGACTCCACAATGGGTGCATCATTGAAGGTATGTGGGATTTGAGCATTCCTACACTATAAGGGGGTGAAATAGCTTCCACCAAAGCATGAGATGATCAGCCCGCCACCACCCCACACAGTGTACTAGGGTCAGAGCTAGTATGCTAGAATCAGTGAGTGAGAGAGGGGCACCTCTGAAGTGAGTGAGGGGCACCTCTAGGTCCTTGGCAGCTAACTGAGACAACCAAGGACCTAACCCTGAGAGCAACTAGACATGAGACCCCAGCAGGCAGAAGAGTGGAGACCTTGGGCTCAGAGATAGCCCAGGCAAGTGCAAGAGGCAAACCATAGAAGCTGTGGAGTCTCAAGAGGTGGCTTCATGCAAAAACATTGCTCCTTAGCTCAATACACAGAAAGCATGCCCTCCTCACTCAGATTTCTGACTGACAAGGGAAGGAAAAACCAGCATAGTGATGGCAAATAATCCCCAGAAAAAAACACCCTCCTTATGTCAAGAGCTACAAGAAGAAAGGATGGACCCTGGATAATTTTTATGGGAGAAAAATCCAGACTACAGAGGAATTATCAGAGCTGGATGAACAAATATATGCATCCAAACCTTCCAAAAAGATGTAAATTGGCCACAAGCTCTTGAATAATTTAAATTGGAGCTTATGGGAAAGATGGATGAATTATAGCAAGAAAAGTGGGTAATAGTTCAAAAAGAAAATAACAGTTTAAAAGATAGAAATTCCCAATTGGAGATCAGAATTGAATAACAGGAGCCTATGTAAAGCAGGATAGACCAAACCAAAAGAAAAATTAAAAGATTATAGAGGAATAACTAAAGATTAAAGGGGAATATGAAAAGATTAAAGTGGAAAACCATTCTTTAAAGACCAGAATTGGGCAATTGGAAGCCAATAATCTTTTAAAACAGCAGGAGTTAATGAAGCAAAGTCAAAAGATTGACAAAAATAGAAGGAAAAAGTGAAATATCTCATTGTGAGGATGACTGATAGAAATAACCAGTCTTTTTTTTAATAAATTAATTTATTTAGTCAATTTAGAACTTTATTCCTTGTTTACAATAAACACTGTATTTCCTTTCCTACCCTAAACCCACCGTTCCCACAGCCAACACACAATTTCATTGGGTATAACCTACATCCTTAATGAGTACTTATTTCCATCCTGTTGATGTTTGTACTAGGATGTTCATTTAGAGTCTACATCCCCAACCATATCCACTCTACCCATGTATGCAAGCAATTGTTTTTCTTCTGTGTTTCTACTCCCACAGTTTTTCCTCTAAATATGGATAGTGGTTTTTCTCATGGATTCCCCCAAATTGTTTAGGATCACTGCATTGCCACTAATGGAACAGCCCATTACATTTGATTGTACCACAGTATATCACTCTGTGTACAATGTTCTCCTGGTTCTGCTCTCTCACCCTGCATCAATTCCTGGAGGTTGTTCCAGTTCCCATGGAATTCCTCCACTTTATTATTCCTCTAAGCACAATAGTATTCCATCACCAACACATACCACAATTTGTGCAGCCATTCCCCAATTAAACGAGATCCCCTCATTTTCCAAATTTTTTGTCACCACAAAGTGTGCAGCTATGAATATTATTGTACAAGTCTTTTTTTTCCTTATCATCTCTTTGCGGTACAAACCCAGCAGTGCTATGGCTGGATAAAAGGGCAGACAGTCTTTTAACTCCATTTGGGCATAGTTACAAATTGCCCTAAAGAATGGTTGGATCAATTCACAACTCTACCAGCAATACATTAATGTCCCAACTTTGCCACATTCCCTCCACCATTCATTACTTTCCTTTGTAGTCATGGTAGCCAGTCTGCTAGGTGTGAGGTGATACCTCAGAGTTGTTTTGATTTGCATATCTCTGATTATAAGAGATTTAGAACACTATTTCATGTGCTTATTAATAGTTTTGATTTCTTTAACTGAAAATTGCCTATTCATACCCCTTGCCCATTTATCAATTGGAGAATGGCTTGATTTTTTGTACAATTGGTTTAGCTCTATAAATTTGAGTAATTATACCTCTGTCAGAGGTTTTTATTATGAAGATTATTTCCCAATTTGTTGCTTCCCTTCTAATTTAGATTGCATTGGTTCTGTTTGTACAAAAAATAGTTTAATTTAATATAATCAAAATATTTATTTTATATTTTGTGATTTTTTTCCAGCTCTTACTTGGTTTTAAAGCTTTCCTTTCCCAAAGATCTAACAAGTGTACCTGTGTTCACCTAATTTGCTTATAGTTTCCTTCTTTATATTCAGTTCATTCACTCATTTTGAGTTTATCTTGGTGTTGGGTGTGAGATGTTGATCTAATCCTAATCTCTCCCATACTGTCTTCCAATTTTCCCAACAGTTTTCATCAAATAGTGGGTTTTGGTCCTAAAAGCTGGGATCTGTGGGCTTATTATAGACTGTCATGCTATGGTCATTTACACCAAGTCTGTTGCACTAACCTCCTTTCTGTCTCTTAGGGAATACCAATTGTTTTTATGACCATTGCTTTATAGTATAATTTGAGATCTGGGACTGCAAGGCCTCCTTCCTTCACATTTTTTCATCATTTCCCTAGATATCCTTGATATTTTGTTCTTCCAAATGAACTTTATTATATTTTTTTCTAATTCAGTAAAAGTGATTTTTTGTAGTTCAATGGATATGGCACTAAATAAGTAAATTAATTTGGGTAGGATTGTCATTTTTATTATGTTAGCTAGTTCTACCCATGAGCAATCAATGTTTTTCCAATTATTTAGATCTAGTTTTAATTGTGTGGAGAGAGTTTTGTAGTTGTGTTCATATAGTTCCTTTGTTTGTCTTGGCAGATAGAATCATATTGTTAAATGTCCAATTAATTTTTTACTTACCTCTCCATGTACCCTTACTAATTATTATTTTCATTGCATTGTGATCTGAGAAGGTTGCATTTATTATTTCTGCTCTTTTGCACTTGTTTCAATGTTTTTATGCCCTAATACATGGTCAATTTTTGGGAATGTACCATGTGCTGCTGTAAGAAGGTGTATTCCTTTTAGTCCCTATTTATTTTTCTCCACATATAAACTAATTAGATTTTTTCTAAGATGTCATTCACTTCTCTTACGTCTTTCTTATTTATTTTTGGTTTGATTTGTCTACTTTGGATAGAGGAAGATGTAGGTCTCCCACTAGTATAGTTGTTCTATCTCTTTCATCATTTAACTCCACTAGTTCCTCCTTTAGAAATTTGGATGCTATGCCATTTGGTACATACATGTTGAGTACTGATATTTCCTCATTGTCTATACTGTCCTTTATCAGTATGTAATTACCTTTCCAATCTCTTTTAACTAGATTTATTTTTACTTTGGCTTTGTCAGATACCATGATTGCTACTCCTGCCTTGTTTTTATCAGTTAATGCCCAATAGATTTGACTCCATCCTCTTACTTTCACCCTATGCGTATCTACCTTCCTTATGTGTGTTTCTTGTACACAGCATATGACAGGGTTTTGGATTTTAAACCACTCTGCTATTCGCTTGCTTTTTTGGGTGAATTTATTCCATTCACATTCAGATTTATAATTATGAGCTGTGTATTTCCCAGCATTTTGATTTCTCCTCTTAGTCCTACCTTTGTTTTTTTCACTATTTCCTTCTTCACCGATGTTTGTTTTTAAGCAGTCCCCCTGATTCCCACCCTTATTTTACTTCCCTTTCTACACCCATGCCTTTTTACCCCCCCCCTTACTTTTTGGCTGTGTTTTTAAATCTATCCTCTACCTGCTTCCTCCCTTTTACTGCTTCCCTCCACACTAGTTCATTTATTACCCTTCTACTTCCCTATAGGGCACGAATCTATTCTCTGCCCCAATGGTTTAGATTGTTCTTCCCTCTTTGGGTCAATTTGAATGCATGTAAGAGTTGAGTATTTCCTATATGCAACCTCTTTACCCTTCCAGTGTATTGATGTTCCTCCCCCTCCTGCCATGAGGTTCTTTATGATATATAAATTTAACCCTTTTTGTTTCTTTTCCCATTTCTTTTAGTATTAGCCTCATTTTTTAGCTCTGGTTATATATATATATATGTATATATATTTATATATACATGTATATGTATTTATGCATACATATATCTATATACAAATCTATATCTTGTCATTTCATCCTATACAGTTTGTCACTGTTCCCTCTACCTGTAATTCTTCTAGCTGCCCAGGTGATGATAACAATTTTTAAGAGTTAACAATGACCTCTTTTCTTATAAGGATAGATATCATTTTAACTTAGTGGTGCTCTTAAAAAAAGTTGTTCTTTTTTTGTTTGCTTTGTTTTGTTTTCCTTTTTTCATCTTTTTAATTACTTTTTGATGATTCTCTTGAGTTCTGTGTTTGGACATCAAATTTTGTGTTCAGGTCTCGTCTTTTCTTTACGAATGCTTGGAATTCTTCTATTGTGTTGAATTCTTTCCCCTGTAAGAAAATAGTCAGTTTTTCTGGGTAGTTAATTCTTAGTTGTAGACCTAGTTCTCTTGCATTCCAGAATATCATATTCCAGACCTTTCGGTCCTTCAGTGTTGATACAGTCAGAACCTGTGTTATTCTCACTGTGGTTCCATGGTATCTGAATGACTTATTCTTGTCAGTTTATCATATTTTTCCCTTGGTCTGATCGTTCTTGAATTTGGCTTTAACATTCCTGGGTGTTGTCATTTGGAGATTAAGTACAGGAGGTGATCTGTGGATTCTTTCAATCTCTACTTTTACCTCTTGTTTTAGAATATCGGGGCAGATTTCTTGGATAATTTCCTGCAGTATGATGTCCAGGCTTTTTCTTTTGTCATGGTCTTCTGGTAGACCAATGATTCTTAAGTTTTCTCTCCTTGAGCGATTTTCTAAATCTTCTGTTTTGTGAATGAGATGCATCATATTATCCTCAATTATTTCCTTCTTTTCATTTTGTTTTATAGTGCCCTGTTGCCTTGTGAGCTCACTTAATTCTAGTTGTTGTATTCTGGTTCTTAAAGACTAGATTTCATCCCTGGCTTTTTGTTCATCCTTCTCCTTCTGGTATGATTTTCTTTGGAGGTCATCTTTCATTCTCATTACCTCATCTCTCATCTCCTTTGCCTCATGTTTCATCTTCTTAGTCTCATCTTTCATCTCCTTTGCCTCATTTTCAAGCTGGTTGATTTTGTCTTTCAAGACACTATTTTCTGTTTCCAGATTACTTAGCTTAGTTTTTAAGTTATTTTCCCATTTGTCTTCAGCCTCTTTTAATTGTGTTTTTAATTTAATTTTGAGTTCTTCCTAAGCCAGTGTCCAATTTGCTGGATTTTCTGTGATTTTGCTTGATGTTCCTTGATCCTCTTTTGCTCTGTTTTCTCTTAGATCATTGCCTGTACATAAGCTGTCGATTGTAATTTCTTTTTTCTTTTTCTGTTTTTTGCTGATGTTTACCCCCTTTTTTACTCCCCACATTTGTCTGTGTTATTGCCCCTCTCATTTTTTTTGGTTTTGGGGTCTTCTTTCAGTCTCCCCTCTTGGAGCTTTTTCAGAAGATCTCTCATTCCATTCCATGGGGGAGGGGTGTTTGAGCTTGAGCTTCCCTATCCTCCAAAGACTTTTGATTGATTTCAAGTCCAGTAGTCTGTGAGGGAGGGGTCTTGGAGCTTGAGATGCCCTGAACTCTGAAGATGTTTGATGGGATTAAGTTCAGCTGAATTGGGCTGGATGTGCTTTGGGGCCAAAACCTCCTGGAAGGCGGGAGCAGTATAGAGGTTCTCCGCTGTTGTGACCAGGCTGCTGCTCTGTGCTCCCTCACCAGCTCCTTCCCCACCACCTATGTTCAACACTCTAAGACTGGCACAGTCCTGCCCACAATTTACTCCATCAAGACCACTGCCTTTGCCCACACAGAGGTTCCTCCTGCCACTGGAGGCTTAGAGCTCTAGGTGTGTGTGTGTGGGGGGGCTGGGACCTTCCTTCTTCCTTCCCCTTAAAACATCATGTCCTTGATTTTTAGGGGAGTACCTTTTGAATTGAGTCCAGCATGGGAGTTCATTGGCTCTTTCTTACTGTTAGGTTTGATTTTACATCCCCTAGGAGCATTCAGTTTGTAATTGGGAAGGAAGGGTTTTCAGAGGTCTGATCTTTTGGTGCCTCTACACTGCCATATTGAATATGAGAACCAGTTTTGAAGAGACAATTTGAGAATCATTGGTCTACCTTAAAACCCAGAAATAAATAGAAATCTTGACATCATACTACAAGAAATAATCCAAGTAAACTGCCTTGATGTTCTTGAACAAGTGGGCAAAATAGGCATTGAAAGAGTTCATAGAACACCCTCTTCACTAAATCCTAAAAGACAACCCCTAGGAATGTAATAGCCCAATTCAAGAGCTAAGCTCAGGAGAAAATTTTACAAGAAGCCAAAAAGAGACAATTCAGCTATCAAGGAGCACCAATCAGGATAACACAAGATCTGGCAGCTTCCACACTAAAGGACAGAAAGGCTTGTAATATGATATTCAGTAAGTCAAGAGAATTGGGTCTTCAACCAAGGATCACCTACCCATCAAAATTGACTATATACTTCCAGGAAAAGTTTCGGCATTCAACAAAATAGAATATTTCCATGTATTTGTAAAGTAAAGAGCAGGAAATTTGATATCCAAATACAAAAACGAAGAGAAACATGAAAAGGTAAATAAGAAAGAGAGGTAAAAGGGAAAACTCTTTTTTATTTAAATTTTCTTCTGTAAGGGCTTCAATAAGATCAAATTATTTATATTAATATATGTAAAATGTTATTTGTAAGCTCTCAAAAATTATATCCACTATTATAGTAATTAAGGAGAATCATTCATAGGTAGAGAATAGGGTAATAAGTGGTCTAAGATTATAGGCAAAAATGAAAAAAGAGTTCATAGGATAGAAGGGATAGAAGGGGATAGAAGATGGCACAAAGAGAAACTTTAAATAATAAAAGAAATAGCATGATCAATATTACACAAAGAGGTGCATGAGAAGGGGAGGGGAAGCATACTTGTATAAGTAGGAGAGGAGGAGTGTTCTAATATGTAATACTTAAACCTTACTCTCAGTAAAATTAATTCTAAGAGGGAAGAGCATCTAGAACCCTTGGGGTATCCAATTCTATTTTATCCTATAGGGAAAATGAAAAGGGAAAAATTAAGGGGGAGGAGTGGGGCAGGGAGTTCAAGAAAGGAGGGTGTAAGTATTGAAAATAATATTTCTACCCAGATATATATTTTATAAAGTTTATTGGAAAGTATAGACAATCATTTCTCTAAGTAACCTGACCATGTGGTACCTAATGTATATGTCTCTTTCCTCCTTCACTCTCAACTGCCTGCTCTGCATCCTGACTTCTTCCTACTTTGTTCTCTTCTACCTTCCCCTGATTCTTTTCAATTCTCCTCCTAAGAAGCCGCAAAACTTGACCTTTATTGACACACAGCACATTTACCAACACAAAACCTGGCACAAGTGTGGTATTTCAGGAATATTTCATAGACAGGTAAAGCTCCTCAGGAGGGGGAGGGGATAAACTTACTTGCCACAATTTCCCATGTCATCCTTTGGGAGACCCATCACCCAAATGGATCACTTAAATATAACTATCTTATAACTCTAAATTCCTTCTAGCTAAAAGTACATACAATATTGCATTTTCCTAAGAGGGAGCCACAATAGTTAGAAATTAGAGTAAAATACAAAAACTGATTGATAGACATATTGACAAAATGCTAACTAGGGGGCAGTCCCTTTTGGCATAAGAGTTTACATTCAGAATAAGTATATTCAACACCCTTCAATTCAGTTTTTTATATCCCAAAGTACAGTCAGGATCTTTTGATGTAATGTGTGGCTTCTTCAAGCACCTTCTCCAAAAGGATCCCAAGTTCTTGATTTGAGGTATTAGCAAGTTTCTTTTCCTGAAATTTCTCAAAAAGAATTTTAAATCTTGCATTTTAGTATAATTATAACATCCCACCTGAGGAGAGTGTTGACTAATACCAGAATCACATTGGGATATATGACTGAGTTATGAGATATATGATACAATTGTCAAAACAAAAACAAAAACAAAAACAAACCACTCAAAAATCTGTAATAAAAGAGTAAACAAATGATATTCTGTATAAAAATAAGAATTACAGAAATGATAAAAATAAAATAAAAATATTACATGTATAAAATTCTGAGTAAAAAATAAACCTGTAACAGGTCCTTGAATCACAGCAAGGACCAATTAAAATGACTTATGTCCCACACAACTTTAGGACCATAGCAGCAATATAGCATTTTACCCATTTGCAGCCAGGACTACAGAAAATTGACAAACTATAAGAGAGAAAGGACTAAGTTTCTGCAGCAAATGGGAAAACTCATCCCCTGGTTGGATTTTACTTTCACTGTCAGAGATAAGGGGAGCCAGGATGATAGCCAAACTGAGGTACTTGACTCAAAGTATTGTACATGTAGTATGGTTCAAGGAAGTCCTACATCTTAACATATATCAGACACTGCAAACTTGAATCTCATATTTGGTTCAAGTCCTTTTTTATTGGAGTAGAAGTTCAACAACCCTCCCTGGATTGGGTATTGTCATTTTTAACCTTGTGCTACTTGACACTGTATAGTGGCTCTTTTGATCCCTTCTTTTGGAATCAGACATAATCAGTAAACAAAGTCCAATAACATTTATAAATAAAAGCAGGTTTCCATAGTCTAAAGCCTTTTACGTATGGATGTTACTAGGGGTAATAGGCACTATAAACTTGTACTGTAAACTTTATCCTTGAAGTAAAAAAAAAATTAATGCCAATTTCTTGTACTTAAAGTATCACAAAGGTTGGAAAGAAGAAAGAAAAAAATCAAGTCTCCTATAGCAAACAGAGAGGAAAAATAATGAAAAAAATCATAATTTCACAATTCATATTCCATGTGACAATGTGCTAGTCAAGCAGAGGCAGAACACAAAAGGTGTTCACTCAAAAATGAAATTTATATCACTCTTAACTTGGCCAGGATCCACAGTGTGAGTGTACATAATGTTTTCACCAGGTAAAAACCTTTGAACAACAGTAATACAGATTCTAAAAAGTACCAAAATCCTTAAAATTATAAGAGCCCATTCATGATAATAGCAAACAAACCAATTATCATTAGCATTCACATGAGTTGCTGTTTGACATGTAAATAACCTTTGAATACATGAATACTTGTCACAAGTTCTACAGATTTTCCAATCTTTCAACCTTCGAAGAAACATTTTTAACAAAGTATATTATTTCCATAAAACCAAAATTTATTCAGAGAGAAACCCAGAGAAAACCTCTGTCCTGTTGATGAAGAATTAAAATATAAGAAATCCATTTCAAAGCTACATGTCTTCCCAGAAAAAAATCATTCCCACATCCTGGATGAGTTATAACAAATCACAATTTAACTAAGCTACGTGGGCAACTCCCTCCCTCTTGGTATGATACTGTAACAGTGTAATAGAACTTTCTCCAATATGTTCCACCCATTTTCATATGGAATCAAAGACTACAAAGTGAATATAACTGCAATATCACTGCAGATATGTCATCCAATATATTTACAAAAAGTGCAGAGATGGGAAAATACAAAAATTCCATTTCACTTCTCTTACCTCTTCTTACAAACAACTCAGAGGCAGGAAAATGATCAGTCAGAGGTAGGGATGCTACCAGATATCTGAAAATCATGTCTGAATACCCATTAAAATGAATTTAAATTATTAAACAATTAAATTTTCCAAAACTTGCATACAGGTTGAAACCAATTTGATGGAATCCATCCATCAGCTCTGTGTGATAATTAACAAAGGCAAAAAAGGAATAAAATTCTGTTCATGGGCTTTTTACAATGATAGTCCTCTACAGTACAATCATAGTCATAGGATAGGTACAAATTTATACAATGTAACAGAAAATTTCAATTTTGAAAACTTATGAAGTGGTTAACAGTAAATTACATACATCAGGTATTCAGAATTGAGTTCCAGAGACTTCATTCTAGGGAGGTGAAAAAACTGAAATACTTTACATCAATACGGCAATTAGGTCTTGAGAGACTTAAAATTCACCTCCAGACTCTTTGAGGTTACTTCCTTTCCCAAGTACCATCATTCATCAGAATCCCTTTGTCCATACTTCTGGGGTCTCCCATACTGAGAGAAGTTTCCACACTGAGTACAGATAGTTGGGTATGAGTTTTTATTTTTATTTTAAGCATTCAAATAAGTATTCCTCCTATCAATATTACCATCCCTGAAAATTCTATTCTTATTTTCCTGATTTCTCTTCTTACAATTCATAATTACATTACCTACTTCCCCACAAAAATTACATGTTAGTGGTTGTTTTGTGGATTCATGTAACAGAGTTATGATCTCTCCCTGTTTTACCTTTACAACTGTTTCAGTTAATTCTTTTATTTCCTTCCTCAATGTCTCTACTAATGTGGTATCCTCATTATCCTTCTCACCCTGTTTAGAAGTCAATTCCTTTATTTCCTTTCCTTAATGCTTCCACTAAATTGGTGTGCTCCTCCTTTTCCTTATGTCCCTCAAAAGCATAAACTGGCACTCTTTTCAATTCTTCAAGGTCCATAGTAGGCCAATTTAGAAAACAAGTCATGAAATAATTCCTAACTCCCTGATAACTGTTTTTCACAAATTGCTTTCTGACTCGTCCAAGGTCCCGGTCTCTATCCAGATCAAGCTCAATACATCTTCCTCCTAGCTCAATCAATCTATCCATGAATCGAGCAGGATTCTCACTGTCTTCTTGCTTAAGATTTTCAAATTTAGTCCATGTACCAGGCCTATCAGAACAGGCACGCATAGCTTTTAGCAATGCATTTCTATCCTGGCATAGCTGTAAGTAATCTTGCTCTGAATTTGGTTCCCATTTGGGATTTTTAGTTGACCAATGTTCCTTCTCTTTGGGCTTGATTAACAAGAGAAATAATCTTATCCCTCTCCCTTTTTGTTATCAAGGCCTGGAGCAAATCTACTACATCAAGCCATGAGGGATTATATGCGCAAAAAATGCTTTCAAACTTATTTATCACCACCACACATTCAGTCTCATAGGAAGACAATTTTTCTTCGACTCTCTCAATGTCTTGTGAAGAAAGGGGTGTGTTATGTCTAATGTTTACCAAATCTCCATGAATGTTATATGTATGGAAAACTCTAAGAGGGAAAAGACCTTTATTTGAATCATCAGTGGCAACAGCTGCTTGGCCTGTGTTCTGGAGTCCAATGGAGTGGGTTGTAGTGAGGATAGTAGGGGAAGGGAGTGGAGTGGTTGAATGCAGCTGGTCAGCAGGTGGGGAGGCAGAGCAAAAGGATTGGAGGTGGGGCTAACTTAAAATATTTTAAGATCATGAAGTCAAAAGAGCCATATAATAGTCAAGCAAAAGATATGTCCGTCCATGCCTTATGAAGCTTTCTAGCTTCTTTCTTTATCATCCAATCCTCCTTAGGGAAATTAGGATCAGTCCAGGAAATTAAAAGTCTATGCAGGGGTGAGTCAGGAGGAATATGTTCTGATTTCCCTTGAGGTGTTGCAATATTTCCCATATCGTCTAGTCTGTAAGCCCTATTTAAGCTAGTTTGAATTTTGCTAAATGGTGAGCTTAAAAAATGAAATGTTCCTAAAACATAAAAAAATGGAGACACCAAGTTCTTCAGTGTTATTGTGGAAGGCAGTAAGAGAAGGTTTAAAACAAAAGGATCATGTTAGGAAACCATAATTGTTGCACAGCAATAGAATCAATAATGAATGTGTATTTAGTTTAATAATTGTTATTAATAATAAGTAACAACATACATCCATCATAATTATTGATTTTATTATTAATTAAAAATAAGCATTTATTATAATTATTGATGTTGTTATCAATAATTAATAATATGTATTCATTATAATCATTGTTATTAATAATTAACAAGCACAAACAAATATCAATAATCAATAATAACCATTAGTAATTAATGATAATGACTAATAATAGTCATTGAAAAGTAATAATTATTGTTATTGATAGTATTAATTCTATTGTGTTCTAAAAGTATTCCTTAATATTGCATGTAATTAATTTGATTTAATGTTAGCTTTGTTCAATTTTAGAAATTTGGTCTTAATTTAAATTCAACATTATTAGTATTTCCTATTAACAATTATTTTATTTAGATGGATTCAATTTAATAGCTTTATTTTAGATCACTCATAGCAGAATGTAAGCAATTCTTTTTATATTCCTGCATTTTTTTGGAATTTATATTCCATGCCTTTAGCGTGGAAGGTACCTGTGGGGAGAGTTATCTAAGGAAGCAATCAGATAATGGAAAGAAAAAAAATGTGTCTTTTAATAAGCTAAAGAAGGCAGGCAGTCTACCAGGAAAGTTTGAGGGTGGCTTTTGACATACTAATGGAAGACAAGCAGCAAATTTTGAGGATTGGGAAGGAGAGAGAAATATTTAAAGAGTAAAATGCAGTTTCCCCTCCCTCAGAGGTTAGGCAGTGACCACATTTTTTTTTCAAATTTGGGGGGGTCATGGAGTTCCTAACCCTAGTCCATAGCCTGGAAGAACCCTCAGGATTAATTTAACATGTGCCACCAAGCAGGTCCCTGCATTAGCAGCCCAGCAGTTGTGTCTTGCAGGGAAAGTCAGGCAGCCACTGGGCTGGGAAAGACATGTTGGGTTCTAGTGCCCCTTGGTTTAAAAAAAAAACTCAGTCCTGATTGGAATGGGGGAGTATTAAACCAATTCCTAGGGGGCCACCTCTGTGAGCTATTTCCCAAGACTGCAAGAGCTGGTCTGAACCCATTGCAGTGGGAGAGCTTTACATCATAATCTCAATAGCCAGCTATGCTCCTGTGAATAAAAGCCTGCATTTTTGCAAGCCCAGGAAAATTAGACAATCTTTTACCATCCCACTCATATTCAAAATTGATCAGGTCATATCAGGTGTGGTGGGGTAGGGGGGGAAACCAAGTGGGGAGTCATTTTACCTTCTCTACTGCCACAGGGAGCCCTAAACTCTAATCCACAATGAGGAAGGACCCCCAAGATGCATTCATACACTGCAGTAGGCTGAAAGAAGGAACACTAGGACATTGAATGCTATGGAAAGTAAAAGAGAAGGGCAAAAAGTTCCCATCACCCCTATTCAAGCCTAAAGGGGAAAAAGGGGGTTTTATGGGGGGATGCAATCAGGGAAGGATCTTTCTTCACCAATCAAATGTGATCTGGTCCAGGAAAAACAGTGGCCTTTTCACTCTCTCTGCCACAGTCTCTTTCTTATATGATGGCAGACTAGCAAAATGAAGATTTTTTTTTATCTTACCTAAGCTATACCTAAGCAATTAAATTAAGGTTCATTTTGAAACCAAAGTGGCTCACCACCCTTTAAGAAATGAAAATAATAATTCTACCCTGATATATATTTTATAAAGTTTATTGGAAAGCGTAGACAATCATTCCTCTAAGTAACCTGACCACATGGTGCCTAGCCTGCATGTCTCTTTCCTCTTTCCATCTCAACTGTCTTCTCTGCATCCTGACTTCTTCCTTCTTCATTCTCTTCTGACTTCCCCCAATTCTTTTCTATTCTCTCCCTAAGAAGCCCCAAACCTTGACCTTTATTGATGAACAGCATGTTGACCAATGCAAAACCGGGCACAACTGTGGTATGTCAGGAATGTCTCATAGACAGGTAAAGCACCCCGGGGGGGGGCAGGATAAACTTCCTAGACACAAGGGAAAGATAGTGGGGGAGGGAAATTAATAGACTCTAAAAATAAGATGAGGAAGGAAAGAAAAAGGGAGGGGTCAGAAAGGAAGTATAATAAGCGTGGGGATTAGGGGTATTAAGTAAAAATAAACCACCACTGGCTTAAAAGAATAAACTGAAAGAAGAAAGGACAGAACTAGGAGAGGATATCAAAATGTTGGGGAACACACAAGTGACAATCATAACTCTGAACATGAATGGAATGAACTCATACATAGAACAAAAGCAAATAGCAGAATGGATTGAAAATTAAAATCCTACAATATGTTGTACATAAGAAACACACATGAGGCAGGTAGATACTCACAGGGTAAAAATTAAAGGTTGGACCAAATCTACTGTCCATCAACTGAGAAAAAAGGAAGGAGTAGCAATCATGATATTTGACAAAGTCAAAGCAAAAATAGATCTTATTAAAAGAGATAGGAAAGGTAATGAATGAATAGGAATAGGAATGATAGAATGAATAGGAAATGAATAGGAACAAAAAGGAATACACCTTCTTTTCAGCAGCACATGGTATATTCACAAAGATTGCCTATGTACTAGGGTGTAAAAACATTGCAAACAAGTGCAAAAAAGCAAAAGTATTAAATGCAACCTTTTCAGATCACAATGCAACTAAAATAATAATTAGCAAAGGTACATGGAAATCCAAAAAAAAAATTAGTTGGAAATTAAATTATATGGTTCTCCAAAATCAACTAGATAAAGAAAAAATAAAAAATTACTAATTTCATTCTAGAAAATGACAATGGTGAGACATCCTTTCAAAATTTACGGGATGCAGCCAAAGCAGTACTCAGGGGGAAATTTATATCTTTATATCTTTGAGTTCATATATTAACAAATTAGGGAGGGCAAAGGTCAATGAATTTGACATGCAAATAAAAAATGAACTTGAAAGTGAACAAATTAAAAATCCTCAGATGAAAACTAAATTAGAGATTATAAAAATTAAAAGTCATTAATAAAATTGAAAGTGTAAGAACTACTGAATTAATAAATGAAGCTAGAAGCTGGTATTTTGAAAAAAAACAAATAAAATAGACAAAGGACTGGTCAATTTAATAAAAAAGGAAAGAAGAAAACCAAATTAACAGTATTCAAGATGAGAAGGGAGACCTCACCTCTAATGAAGAGAAAATTAAGGCAATCATTAAAAACAATTATGCTCAATTATGTGGCAATAAATATGGCAATCTAGGGGATGTGGATTAATATTTACAAAAATATAAATTGCCAAGATTAACAGAAAATGAAATACTATACTTAAATCATCCCATATCAGAAAAAGAAATTGAACAAGTCATCACTTTCATTTTCCTGAGGTACATTCCTTGTTTGTTCATTGTTCTTGCCCTTTTTTCTTAATCAGTTGTTCAAACACAGCCTTAACCATGCCTTCTAGGTTGGCCTCAACAGCCAAAATCTTCTCTGCCTTATGGGGAACCATGAATCTAAATACTTTCTTCATTGGGTTAGAGTTTGCAACATAGCCATAAAGAGTACATACACTTGTGACAGGACTTTCCAGAGAACCAGTTCATATTGAAATGGCAACTGTAAAATAGATATTGTAATGTTGCCTACATAATCCAAAGTTTCCACTACCATATGGGTAAGTTTGCTATATAGTAAGTGGTATGCCCCAAAACAGGCAATGGCTGTGATGACCACCACACCAAAAACCACTTGTTTGAACATTTTGTCTTTGTTCCTTAACTACCCTGCCTGAAGGATCGTGGGGTGCAGTTAGACTTGAGGTGCCAGTTGTTAAAAAGGAATGATCTGTGTGGAAACTGTTTCTGGTTGAAGTAACTGGATTCTCTGGCTTGAGACTAGAGAACTGCTACTAAGGTGGACACCTGAGGGCTGCCTAGTTACTATGGGGATAGATGTACTTTGAGAGACACTGAGAGATGCTGCTATGGAGGAATGCTCTGGAGTTTGCCTATTGATTACTATTTGATGGCTAATGGATCAATCTATTTCCTATCCTATTCCTCCCTCACTCCCTCCCTTAACCACCCACTTCTTGAAGTCTTTGCCTTCCTCCCTCTCCACTGAGTGGACTATATTTTTTTTTCCTTTTTTCTCAAGTAACGGGTTTATTGGGAAAAAACAGGATGGGAAACTGAGGTAAGAGGGATGAGGGTTTCCCTAATATATAATAAGGGATACAAAGAATCAGCCCAGTCACAGCTGTGACTCAAGGACAGTCAGAGACATGGAGGACAACTGTTTAAAATCTTCTTCTTCTTTTCTTCTCCACAAAACCACCAAGATCTCTCAGCCTAATTTCAGAAGCCCCCATCAAGGGTCCTTCAGCCTGGGACAAAAGCTAACAACTTTTTCCTCCTGCAGCCATGCTTGCCTCCCTTGGTCAGAAAAAACTCAGAGAGCCAAAGTCTCCTTTTTTGGTCAGTTAACCCCAGAGAGAGACAGAATCAAAGTACCAGTTTAACTCTCCCTGGCCAGCTTCAACTGCCTCCTCCTCCTGGGAACATTCCATTTGGAACCTTCTCCTTGATTGACAGACAGGTTGCCAGCCTTGTTTCTTGAATGAACTGGCTTGCAAGTCCTCTCTCTCTCTCCATGCTTCTTCCACAAATTCAAGGATGGTTCAACATTAGGAAAACCATCCACATAATTGAGCATATCAATAGGCAAATCAACAAAAATCACATGATTATCTCAATAGATGCAGAAAGACTTTGACAAAATACAACACTAATTCCTATTGAAAACACTAGAAAGTATAGGAACAAAAGGGCCTTTCCTAAAAATAATAAACAGTATATATCTAAAACCATCAGCAAATGTCATCTGCAATGGGGATAAACTAGAAGCCTTCCCAATAAGATCAGGAATGAAATAAGAATGCCCATTATCACCTATATTATTTAACATTGTACTAGAAATAGTAGCTATAGCAATCAGAGAAGAAAAAGAAATTGAAGGCATAAAAATAGGCAAGGAGGAGACCAAGCTATCACTCTTTTCAGTTGATATGATGGTCTACATAAAGAATCCTAGAGAATCAACTAAAATGCTAGTCGAAATAATCAACAACTTTAGCCAAGTTGCAGGTTACAAAATAAACCCACATAAATCATCAGCATTTCTATATATCTCCAACACATCTCAGCAACAAGAGTTCAAAAGAAAAATTCCATTTAAAAGCACCCTAGCAATAAAAAATACTTGGCAATCAATCTGCCAAGACAAACACAGGAAAAATTTGATTACAGCAACGAAACACTTTCCCCGTGATTAAAACAAGATCTAAATAATTGGAAAAACATTAATTGCTTATGGGTAGGATGAGGTAACATAATAAACATGACAATCTTACCAAAACTTTTTTTCCTTATTTAGTGCCATACCATCAAACTACCAAAAAAGTTGTTTTTTTTTGTTTGTTTGTTTGTTTGTTTTACTGAAGCATAAAAAACCATAACAAACTTCATTTGGAAGAACAAAAGATAATGGATATCCAGGGAAATAATGAAAACCAATGTGATGGAAGGTGCATAACAGTTCCAGATCTCAAATTACACTATAAATCAGTGGTCATCAAAACAATATGGGACTGACTAAAAGACAGAAAGGAGGATCAGTGGAATAGACTTGTGGTAAGTGACATCAGCAACACAGTCTATGATAAACCCAAAGATCTCACTCTCCATCACATCCTGGAGGTCATTCCACTATTTGGGACAAAAAATCCACTATTTGACAAAAACTGCTGGGGAAATTGAGATATAGTATTGGAGATGTTGGGTTTGGATCAATATCTCACACCCTATACTAATATAAACTCATAATGGGTGAATGGCTTCAATATAAAGAAGGAAACTATAAGTAAATAAGGTGAACACAGAATACTATACTTGTCAGATCTTTGGGAAAGGAAAGATTTTAAGAACAAGCAAGAGTTAGAAAAATTTACAACATGTAAAAGAAATAATTTTGATAACATTAAATTAAAAACTTTTATACAAATAAAAACCAATGCAACCAAAATTAGAAGGGAAACAACAAATTGGGGGAAAAACTTCATAACAAAAACATCTGACAAAGGTCTAATTACTTAGATTTATAAAGAGCTAAATCAATAGTACAAAAAAATCAAGAAATTTCTCAATTGATAAATGGGCAAGGGACATGAATAGGCAATTTTCAGATAAAGAAATCAAAACTATTAATAAGCATATAAAAAAGTGTTCTAAATCTCTTATAATCAGAGAAATGCAAATCAAAACAACTCTGATGTACCACCACATGTCTAGCAGATTAATCTAAGGAAAGTAAGGAATTCTGTAGGGGATGTGTCAAATTTGGGACATTAATACATTGCTGGTGGAGTTGTGAATGAATCCAACCATTCTGGAGGGCAATTTGGAACTATGCACAAAGGGTGATAAAAGACTGTCTGCCCTTTGATCCAGCCATAGTACTTCTGGGTTTGTATCCCAAAGAGATAATAAGGAAAAAGACTTGTACAAGAATATTCATAGCTACGTTCTTTATGGTGGCAAAAAAATTGGAAAGTGAGGGGATGCCCTTCAATTGGGGAATGGCTGAATACATTGTGGTATATGTTAGTGATGGAATACTATTGTGCTAAAAGGAATAATAAAGTAGAGGAATTCCATGGAGACTGGAACAACCTCCAGGAGTTGATGCAGAGTGAGAGGAGCAGAACCAGGAAAACATTGTACACAGAGACTGAAACACTGTGGTACAATCAAATGTAATGGACTTCTCCATTAGTGGCAGTGCAGTGATCCAGAACAATTAAGTGGGATATTTATGAAAGAATACTATCTACATTCAGAGGGAAATCTGTGGGAATAGAAACACAGAAGAAAAGCAACTGCTTGACCACATGGGTCATTTGGAATATGATTATAGACTCTAAATAATAACCCTAATGCAAACATAAATGATATGGAAACAGGTTTTGATAAAGGATAAATGTAAAACCCAGTGGAATTGCAAGCTGGATACAAGAGGGGTTGGGGGGTGTGAGGGAAAGAACATGATTCTTTTAACCAGGGAAAATATTCTAAATTGACTAATTAAATAAAATTTTCAAAAAAAAAATAGGTAAATTGCACATGCCTCTTATCCCTACTGCCAAGGAAAATGAAGCTGACAATTGCATGAGTTCAGAGTCAGCTCTGTCCAGCATGAGCCCACAGGTCTAGAGCTAATGGGCTTCCTGAAAAAGTGATCAGCCAGCCTAAGTCAAAACAAGATTAGGTCAATGCCTCCCCTATCCTTATGGAGTAGACCCTTGAGTAGCCAGTCATTGTACTTCTAACCCAAAGGAGAGAGGGACACCTGATCATTTTTATAATTCAAATATAAAATAGATTACGTTTCTTAAAGAATTAACACACGTGAAAATGGTAAACTCTTGGGAGATAATACAAGTGAAAACAATAAGAATAAACTTCCTGTGGATCTTTTTCTTTTTTTTAATTTTTTGGATGAAGTTTTTTTTTTTTTAACTTCATGTAGATTTATCAACTAGTCTCACTTCATAATAGGCCTCTAAAAAAAAGCAAAAAAGTTAAGAAAAAATAATATCTCCATCTGTAGAGCATCCCATTCCTATTTTCTTTTTATTTTTTCTTTGAGATATCAATGTTGAATAATTTGGATGAACAATTTTATATGTTGAAGACCATTTGTAATTATGTCATCATGTTCTCACCCTTATTGGGATAGTAGGTTATACTTCTATGATCCTAAGAAAATTTCAAAGTGCTAGTATGCATTGTGTAATTAGATTTTGTACCCCAGGACTCCATTTGTCAGAATCCCACTTTTGTCCTCACATTGCATCCTTTTATTTTGGATATAAAGTTTCTGTAACCTCATACTCTCTTGATCTTCTCCTGCTACTCTGTTGGTGAAAAACTTCTCTTTACTTAAGCTTTACTTTTGTCTTTTTATTTCCTCTACTTCATGATTATTAATAAATCTTATAAAATATAAAAAATAATTAAAAGAAGTAGATTTATATTTAACTTAAGGAAGAATTTTCTAACAATATGGATTATCCAGAACCATATCATTGAATCACTGATTTCAAAAGAATGTCTTTTTGGAATAGTTTATTCCCCTTCATTAGAGACCTCTTAAGAGATTAGATATCCATTTTTAGGAGCCTGATGTAGAGAGGAATCTTGTTCAGGTCCAATTTAGATTTATGATTTTAATACTTCCATTCAATTCAAATATTCATTAAGATTTTAGTGGATTTAAAAATCATTATGAGTCAATAGTGTAAGAGCTAGCTCTAAAACAAGTTAATTTAAATGGAGGGAGTTGGTTGTAGTTATAGATTTAAGATTTCACTAGCAATTGGAATTCCTGGCATAGAAATTCATTTTTTTCAATGCAGACTAGTAACACTTTGGTAATTTGTAATCTTAAAGATTTTCTTTGAGGTGATAGGATGTTAAGTGATTTGTCCACTGTCACAAAGCTAGTAAGGGGAGAAATGCAGGACATAAACCATTGAATTCAGTTTTGAATCTCTAGTCTTGGAAAAGGTAGTGACTGGAATCAGAGATAAAATGGTTGAATAGGAGCAGGATTTTCTTTGAATTCTCACAAATTTCCTTCCAAAAAAAATGTAAAATAATACCTCAAATCAAATTCTGTAGTATCAGAAAGAAGAGTGATTAGGTGAAACATTTTTCTATCCCCAAACTGCATAGGATATTAAGAAAGCATATCTGTCTTTCATGGGCAGTTGTTGGCATGTTGTATAGATCAGTGGTATCAGTTTAAGAAATGGGGGTCACTCCTCTGTATATAAAGATCCCTGTCAGCTGTATATTGATTTGGTTTTAAAATGAAATATTATCTTATGTTTTATTGTATTTTATTTATTTTGTTACATATCTGTCAATTACATTTTAATCCGGTTTAGGCTGTTTCAGGGACACTTTGACTCATGTGGTATAGGGAACCACAAATGAGGAAAAGCCCCTTTAACCCAAGCAGTTCAGCAAATAGTGACTTGTAATGTTAGGGAGTTGCCTATGGAAATTAAAAATAGTTTAAAAAATATAAAATGTAGGATAAAGTACAATAGTATGTTTATCATAAATAGGCAGGGGGCATCTTAACTATGAAAGTACAGATAAAAATGTTATTTACTAGTTCCCAGAAAACATGCCATTAGGTGAAAGGAATATAGGAGACAAATTGAGTGAAAGGGGAAATGAAAGTTATAATGTTAGGTTAGCAAAGGTACTGCTCTTAGAAGGTTTTGGTTATAATATTGACATTGGTGGTTAATGTCATTCCATCCCTGAAATAGGAGAAATGATCTGGAACAAAATTTGTTTTTTTGATAATATAAAATTTTAATTGCATAACAAATAGCAGTAAAACAAAATCTAAAATTAAAACTAAAACAAAAAAGAAACAGCAGGAAAATGTTGATACTCATGAAGAATTTCAAGGATTACAAGAGACAAGTAAGTTTATATAGGTAGTATTTAGAATCCATTGGCCAGACAAATGAAATAAAACAATTTCAAATAGTGAATAAACACTTGAAACAAGGTTCAGCTCCCCAAATAATTAAAGACATTTCAATCATAAGTGTGGGGTACCTCATACTCACTAAATTATCAAATATTAATAAAAATAAGGCAACTTTGCAACTCTGGGAAAATAGGTATATTTATACCTTGCTGTTGGCAATACATTTTGGTGCCACTTTTTGGTACTTCGTTTGCATTTATTATTTCTGCTTTTCTACATTTGATTGTAAAGTTTTTATGCCCCAGTACATGGCCAGTTTTTGTATATGTTCCATGTGCTGATGAAAAAAAGGCATATTCCTTTTTGTCCTCATTCAGTTTTCACTATTGATGTATTAAATAAAACTTTTCTAAAATGTCATTTACTTCATTTACTTCTTTCTTATTGTTTTTTATTTTTCTCGTTCTGAAAAGGAAAGCTTGAGGTCCCTCATTGTAGAGAACCAGCTCTACATAGATTTCTCACATGGGTTTGAATCGCCTGTGGAGGGAAGCTGAAAACTAGAAAGCAGTGGGTTAAGACTAGAGGCTAGAAAAAATAAGACTAGAAGGAATAAAGAGATAGCAACAGAAGTTTATCATGGTATCAGTGGCCAGCATGTGAAGACTGCTTCAGCCGAACAGACGGAAGAAACCAATAAGAAGGTTCAATGGCTGAGAGGGTGATCCAGCAAAGCACTGTGGAGTGCTCAGGGCTTGTTGGAGCACAAAAGACAACACGGCCATCCAATGCAGCTGAGGAAGTCTCCAGGCATAACGATTTTTTGTGCCAATGGACCCAAGCTTCCAACACCGAGAGTGAGACTGTCTCTGTGCATCGACTTTTCCACTTAAATCTCCTTCATGCACAAGCGTCTTTGTGCACACTCATCTATCATAGATGAAAACGCACAAAGACAATCGTCATCCTCTATTACCGAGAGACTACTACTGTGTAATCAGAAATAGTCCTTTGAATGACTGCACCAGTAGCAGCAATAATTTCTGGAGATCTCAGCCCATGATTGGTAATAAGGTGATCAGAATGATGATCATCACTGATGATGAAAAAGAGCCTCCAGAGGCTCTTTTTTGGAACTTTTCTGGAACTCAATTGAGGAGTGTATGGCATTGCCCAGGTAAAGTCACATATATTAGTAATATGGGGAAAAAAAAACTGCACTAGAGTTTATGGCAACAAAGAAATCAGGGGCCTTGTTCACAGTTACATGTCATAAAGTATGATTTATGATCATTTACAAAGGAGTTGGCACCCTGGTCTCAGAGTAAGGCAAAAAGAAGCATATGCTCTTGATTATAGAGGAATAGGGGACTGGGTCAGAGTTACAGAGTGAAAAGGAGGAACAGCATTTGTGGACATTGGAGATTAGGGGCCTTCAAGTCCATGGTGAAAAATAATGCTTTCCATGTTAAAGAATAGTGCCTATCTATTAGTACTAAGAGAAGAATTATTAAAAAGGTAGAACTGACTAAATGGGAAAAGAGGAACAAAATTCACTTAAGAAAAGAACTCTAAAAAGTAGGATCAATCAAATAGACAAAAGAGGTATAAAAGTTTATTGAAGAATATAAAAAATTAGTATTGGTTAAATGGAAGTTAGTAAATACATGAGACATGAAGAGACAATAAAATAAAATCAAAGAAATATAAAAATTGAAGAAATTGTGAAAAATCTCAATGGAAAAACAAATGAGATGGAAATAGATCAAGAAGAGAAAATTTAAGAATTGTTGGAGTATCTGAAAGCCATGATAAAAAAAAAAAGAACTTAGACATCATCTTTTAAGAAATTATCAAGGAAATCTGCTACCATATTCTAAAATCAGAAGTTAAAAAAGAATCCACCATTCATCTCCTAAAATAGATAACTAAATGAAAACTCCCAAATTATTCACACAAACTCCCTATATCAATCAGAAATTATTTTTAAAAGCCATGAAGAAACAATTCAAATATTGTGTAACCTGTAGAAAGGAAAGAGAGAGAAATGGGCTGAAATATAAGAGAAAGGGTTTTGCAGAAGAAGATATAGTCACATGCTAGGAACCTGATGACAGAGGATTATGAAACCTGGAAGGTGTATCTGAGGAGACACCAACTGCTTCTAGCGGCTTTTGCTTCTTGTCCCTGGAGCAGTGTGGAGAGAAGATATCTGATCTCTGTTGGTTCCTACTGTGATAAAACCTACAGTGAAATGTTTATACCTGCTGGGAAGTACCTTTCCTTATTAAGAAGATTAAATTAAAGAACATCTGAATAACAACTAACCTGATCTGATCAATAGATAGTGTTGGTGTGGGGGCCTGAGGTCAATCTCAGTCTCTGGCCTAGCTGGGTTGAACTCAGTCATCAGGAGTTCAGTCCCTTCCATCTAAAGATTGATTCATTTTATAAAACCAACAAGAAGGATGAAATATAGTTAAGAAGAGTCAGTGAGGGCTCAGGGATCTTAGTCAGAGATAGTTAAGGACTTAGGGAGAATCAAGAAAATGAAGAATTTCCCATGAGAGAAATGTAGAAGGAGGAGGCTAATGAGACTTCTAGAGCTAGGGAAATGCTATTTCTTAATCTTCCCTTCCTAATCCTTTGTTCATTATCAAAAAAATCCCTTTTACTTGTTTACTAGCATTGTCTTAGAGGTCTAATCCTGCACTGGTCCCAGTAAGGGAGGCAATCATCCTTACTTTTCTGAAGGATACTGAAGGTTCTTATATTCTTCAGTATATTGAAGCTTCTACATTAAAGAATCACAGGGCTTGGGATATGATATTCAAGAAGGCTTGATAGACAGGATTACCAAAAAAAAACAAAAAAAAAACACCCTCCCTCCCCCCCAAAAAAAAACCTTGCTCAGGAAAGGAGCACAAATAGTACATCTAAAGAAATAGAATATTTTCAAATATTCCTGAAGAAAAGGCCAGAGCTATATGGAGAATTTGACATTCAAATTTAAGATTCAAGAGAAGTATAAAATGTAAAATCATTAGGAATTCAATGAGATTAATCTGTTTATAATTCTAATAGGCAAAATGATAATTATAATTCCCTAAGGATTTTATAATTATTGGAGCAATTAGAAGAATTCTTCACAGAAAGAGAACATTAATGTGAATTGACTATGATTGAATGATTTAAAAATAAATGATAGATTGATAAAGAGGGATACACCAGAAGGGGGAAGGGAGAAGAAGAAAAGAGGAAATGATTCACATAAAAGAAGTGTGATGAAAGAAAGAAAATTTTTAGAGGAGGGAAGGATGAGAGTAGGTAGGCAAAGCTTGAATCTAGACATCATCTTTTTTAGAAATTATCAAGTAAAACTGCCATAATATCTGTGAATTTTAAAACTACTCCACCCTACTCAGACTATACTTTAGAAGATCTGATTTAGCTATTTCCTGATTAGTAACAATGGAGATACTTGGTCTAATAGAATCAAGTCTTGGGAACTCTACATTTCTCCACCCTACTTAGTTTAACAACGTCAGGAATGTCTGCACCATATTCAAAGATTAAGAATCTGAGAAAATGGCCTTCAACAGACATGTGCAGAAACAGTGGACATCTTGGTGTGGTGGCAGCTATTTCTCTGGTTTTTGGTGGTGAGTTTGCTCTTGAGCTAATTCAGGTTCAGGCCTCTTGGCTGAGACCTCTTGGAGTTCAGGCTGATTCCTTCCTCTTTTACTCTCCAAACCTTACCTTCTAGAGCCTCAAATCTTCTCACCTGGCACAAATCAGGAAGGAGAAATCCTATACCCTTTCCTTCTCCTTTCTTCTTAAATATCTTTCCACTATATTAATTAAATTGCCATAAATTTCCAGATTGACTTGGGTGATTTTTTTCTTGTTATTTGGGATATCAATGGTGACCAATAATTAATATAGGTTTAGGTCACAACGCTAAAATTATTCTTTACATTTCCTAAAATGAGAGGTTTTGAAAGAGTCCACCAATCACCTTCTCAAGTAGATCCTTAAAGAAAATGTTGAAATATATTCAGTGAGAGAATAATATATCTTCCCTGTGGGTGCAGAAATCAATGTTACTCTACTGGGAAGTAGGAAAAGAAAGGGATAAGAGAAGGGGTGACTTATAAAAGGAGGGTATATAAATATGGGCAGTGGGCTGATGCAAAATGTCCATTTAAGACATAATAGAACAAAAAGAGAGAAGGATTAATAAAGTAAAAATAAGATATAGGAAAATACAAAATAGTAATTATAACATGCTATGAGATAACAAGAGAATTTTCCAAGCAAAATAGGTATAATAGGAGACAGAAAGAGTATAGACTTAACAGAGGACATAGAGATCAAAAAGAAGTAATAAAAGTATGTAAAAGAGCTATATTAGAAAGATCATAACATCTCTGATAATCTTGTTGGTCTAGTTAATTATCTAGAACCATACATCCTGGATAATAGAAGCAGGTGGACCTAAGGAAGCATCACTAATAATAAGTTTACCAGAGGTGATAGAATTTCCAACTGATCTATTTAAAATCATGAAGGATGAAGCTGCTAAAGTTACTCAATAAATTAGCAAATTTGGGAAATTTGACAGTGGCCACTGGATTGGAAAAGAACAGTTTATATTCCAGCCCTGAAGGATAAGACCAAAGAACATTCAAATTACCAAACAATTATACTCATTTCAAATTTCAGAAAAACTGTGCTCAGCATCCTTCAAGTTAGGCTAACATTCTCTGAATTATGGAGAAAACAAGGAAATTCCAGGAAAGAAAATATGTATGTGACTATACTAAAGCATTTGACTATAGATCACAACAAAATGTGGCAAGTCTTCAAAGAGATGAGAAACCAAATTCTTCTTATTTTTCTCCTGAGTAATCTGTATACATGTCAAGAAACAACAATGAGGAATGGATATAGAATAACTGCTTAGTTCAATATTGGAAAAAGTGTAAGAAAAGGTTTCCTATTATCACCCTACTTATTTAACTTATATGGAGAGTACACCATGTAACATTCTAGACTGGATAAATTAAAAGTATGAATTAAGGTTCCCAGGAAAAATATCAACCATCTTAGATATTATGCACATGATAAAACTCTGATGGTAGAAAGTGAGAAAGAATTAAGAAGTCTTTGTTGAGAGTCAAAGAGAAAAGTGCAAAATCTACTTTGAAATGTAATATAAAAAGAAAAAAAGGTCATGACAAATAGCTTCATTACTTTCTGGCAAAAAGAGAGAGAAGAAATAGGATCATAGACAAATTTTTATATTCTTCAGCTCAAAGACCACTGTAGACGGTGACTAGAGCCATGAAATTAAAAGATGCATGCTTCTTAGAAAGCTATAGAAAATCTGTACAGCATACTAAAATACAGAGTCATCATTTTGTCAACAAAGGTCCATTTAGTCAAGGCTATGTTTTTTTTCTCTCTATTAAAATTTAGCTATGAGAGTTGGACTGCAAGGAAAGCTGAATGACACAGTAGCAATGATTTTGAATTATACTATTATAAAGAATTTCATGAATATGTTGAATATCAATGAAATCCAATCAATGTTTAAATAAGTTAATTTAGATTGTAGATTAAAAGAGCAAACACTAAAACTGAAGCTTAAATACTTTGGCTACATATTGAGAACACTGGACATATTAAAAAAACTGATGTTGGAAAAGATTGATAACAAAACTATAAGAGGATGGTAGAAAATTTGATATATCATATAACTGAAATAATAAACAAGAGTTTGGACAAGCTTCAAGCGATAGTGCAAGATAGGATGGCCTGGTGTTCATGGAGTCATGAAGAATTGGACTTAACTGAATGAACTATGACAATAATAATGATTAGAAGAGACTTACAGTTTTTAAAAATAGAATGTTGGAATAGTGGGATAGATTAGCTTTACAATATACAGTGGTAATAACTAAAAATAATCTAGTGGTTGACAAACACAAAGACACAAACTTTGGGAAATGAACTCATTATTTGACGAAAATTGCTTGAAAAAACTGGAAAGCAGTTTGGCAGAAATGAAGTATAGACCAATATCTCACACCATATATCAGAATAAGATCAAAATGAGTTCATGGTTTAGATATAAAAGGTAAAGAAGCATGGGATATTTAATGTCTCGGTTCTATAGATGAAGGAAGAATTGATAATCAAACAATAGAGAACATTACAGGATGGAAAACAGATAATTTTAGTTATATTAAATGACAAAAAGGTTTTTTGCAAAGACAAAATCACCTTTGCACCAATAAAGTCAAGATCATGAGGAAAGCAAGAAATTTTATAATTTTTTACTTGATAAAAGTTTTTATTTCTAAGCCAAATATATTTATTTAAATTTTAATATTTCTTTCCCCCATAACATGTACAAAGAATTAAAATTTTTATTTTAAAATTCTGTGTTCCATGTTCTCTCTGACCTTCCCATATCCATTTCCATCCCTTCTCTCAGTGTGATAGTAAGCAACCTAATGTATATTTTATATTTTATTTTATTTTATATCCAGCCATGTAGAACATTTTTCCATATAAACCATTTTGGAAAAAAAGATGTAGAAAGAAAGTAAAATAGAATATATTTAAGTATTCTTTCAAATTCCATCAGTTATTTCTTAGAAGGCAGATGACATTTGTTATCATGAGTCTTTGAGATTGTCTTGGATCATCACATTACTGAGAATAACTAGGTCATTCACCGTTCATCAAAAAATATTGCTGTCACTGTGTACAATGTTTTTCTGGTTTTGCTAACATCATCTTGCAATTGGAAATATATTTCTAAAATCCTCCTCCTTCAGGATGTGATCAAAAATGATGCTAAAATGGCTTCAGGAAAATCTGGGATTACGTACATGAATTAATGCAAAATGAAGTGAGCAAAACCAGAACATTGTACATAGCAACAGAAATATTTTATGATGATTAACTGCAACTGGCCTTACTATTATGAGGATTACAATGATCCAATGCTATTCTTAAGGACTTATGATGAAAAATGATATCCTCCTCCAGAGAAAGAATCAATGGAGTCTGAAAACATAATAAAGTATAATTTATTTTTTTTTCTTTAATTTCCTTGCTTCTACCTCTTTCTCCCCTCTCTTTCTTCCTATCTTTGGACTGAATTTTCTTCTTCAACATGAGAAATATAAAAATTTTTGCTTGATTCTATTTGTAAAATGAATATCAGTTAGTTTGTCTCCTCAGAGAGAGGGGAATGAGATAGAAGGATACAGAAAATGAGAAACCTGAAATTTAAAGTAAATAATGTTGTTTTCTCTATTTAACTGAGAAAAATAAATGAACATGAATTTTTGTATTGAATGATTGCATATATTACCTACAGTCTTAGAGAAGAAGGAAGGAATAGAAAGAACATGAATCACAAAATGCCAGAAATTAATTATTTAAGTTGGATTTATGTGTAATCTGTGAAAAAAAAGATAAAAAAGAAAACATATAAAAAGAAATTATATTGACCAGCTTAAAATTTACCCAGAAAATGAAGATAAAAAGAGTGGGTATGAATCCATGGAAAATAATGATAAATTGGAGGACATGCAGATTTAAGTATATTTCATCTGGAAAAGATAAAAAATATGAGATGGGAGGAGGACTTCTTAGAAAATTTCAAACCTTCAAAATTACCATAAAAATAGAATATACATTTTATTTTTATCTTAAATAACTTAGAAATAATAGATTTTTTTAACTGGAAGGGAAAGATTTTGGCTCTATTTGATGAAAGAAATTAAACAAAATTAGAATTAACCTAAAATTTACTTAGTTCTCTATGATCCTAGTGAGTTTTTTGTCACTAGAAATCATTGAAAAGAGGGTGCATGCTGTGGGTGAGCTTCTGGTTCAGTTAAAGATGATAATCTTTTGGATCTTTTCCAACAACAGCATTCTTTGATTCTATTATTCTTATCACATTAGATACTTTCCCCACCTCTCAACAGAGTCAATAATATCTTGAAATGGCAAATTGCCATTCTTACTTTTTTTTAACTCATTCTGTTCTCTGGAAATCAATTCTGAATGAAAGGTTCCTAAACCACATTTTCCATTCCTTGATGCAAAGTTTACTCCAGGATGGGAGTCCTCCTAAATTCCCTTTGCTATTTTTGTGTGTTCTCTCCAAACCTATTTCTTGCTGTGATAGAGAGGATGTCTAATAAATTCTATTCTCTACAGTTCTGAAGTCATTTAGCATTACAGAGGAATTTTTCAAAGAGCCCTGAGTCAGATTTTGGCAGACATAGTAGATCTTTTTGCCAAGGTCCTTACTTCTTTCTGTCTGGTGTTCTAGGTGAGGAGTACTAAACACACAATGGTGGACTGATTTTTATGAAGTCCATCTACATGTCATGAATGTATGTAGACTTTAGAAAACAGAGATCAAAAGGACATGGCAGTTAGAACCTTTTACAAGGGATTCCGGGAAATATAATCTGCCTGCCAGATTTCACAATAGGCAGGCCATAGGTTTTCCTAAGAGGTGTTGAAAAGGGGCATGGCAGTAGTAATTGACCCTTGTGCCTCTGAAAATTGAGTATAGTGTTTCTTGATCTGAATATCTAAAAAGCAACACCAGGATATCTGCCAAGAAAATTATAAAAGCCTATTGAAGAAGAAAATGAGGGTGTCTGATCACAGTCTTCACACAAAAGAAAAGCTCTAGCAAGTTCATAAAATAATGTTATAATCAACTATTTTCTAACTCCCTTGTGGGTAGGACAAGAATACAGTGCTAAATTTAAGTCAAAGAAATTTGGGTTAAGTGGATGGAAGAATTATATAGCGATTAAAGCTGATAGCCCCTGGGCCACATTCATAAGTCTGTTTATGAAAATTACTAAACTGGTCGTATTTATGAAAAAAAAAGATGACTGTGTGCATGATATCATGCAATGTTCTCTATTTAGAAGCATTTATTCTGAAAGCAATTTTAACTGTGTGAATATTCTCTCTTTAATAAACTCCTTGCCCTTAATTCTATTACAATAATTTGATCAATTGAGATTCGTTTACTTAGCACCAATCACAATGCTAGGTGCTAGTAAAAAAAGTTTATTTTTTTTTTTAATTTTTGCCCTTGTCCCCTATGGAGCATATATTCCATTAAGGCAGACTAAATTTAAAAATAAAATAATATGTAAAAGATATATAAAGTCATTTGGAGCATAAATTTGCATACTCAGGGATTGGAAGGGATGGACATAATTATAGATATAAAATTTTGCCATCTAAAAAAAAGTAAGTGAGCTATATAATTCATAAGGAAGAAGATACAACCAATGAAAACAATAGTAGGTGAAATCTTAGGATTTAGAAGAACCTTGGAAGAAGGTCTTTAAGAGCAGGATTGCCTTCCCTTGTATTCTCAGCAGTAAACATAGTACCTGGCACAATAGGTGCTGAATAAGTTTATTGACTGACATTGCATATTGTATTGTAGAAAGAACACTTAAAATTTGAATTTAAGAGGCTTGAGGTTGAAATTTATTGGCTACGTAACTTTGGGTAACTTATAGAACCTATATAGTAATAGATAATTTTTAACTTTAAAAAATTCCTTATGATCTCCTTTCAAATATTATTGAAAGGGCCACATGATACATGTGATTGTGCATAGAATTTAAAAAGTCAAGGCATTATTATGATGTTATTATGATAATTCAACTCTAAATGAAGTTCATGAATTCTCTTCCTTTGTGTATATTATACATGTATAGTGTTATGCTTCTTCCACTATTTGCCTTTATGTTGAAATATTCTGAAGGTACATTAATTATTATCACTTATTTTATTCAATAAAGAATATTTGCTATTCAAATGCAACAATATTTTACTCCTTAAAATAAGTTCAGGTTCTGCATAAAATTCTTTAGAGACTGAAAGAGAATGTATAAACAATTAAGGGGGAGAAATTGCTAAATTAATTGCTTAGAAGAATGTGAGAAAACAATAATTGATGTAAATTCCTATGGCATTTAAACACAAGTCTTTGAATAAAACTACAACAATGCTGAGAAAAATAGTGAATGTTATTACGAAGATAAGTAAATAGAAGAAAACATACACAACTAAATAATCATAGAAATATTAAAATTTGTTAACTAAGAGAATTGAGAATACATTGTATAAGAGAAAGGTCTGCACATTTTCAGAGCATCTTCTAATAGCATGGGAAAGCAAATTCAGTTGAAGTATCCAGAAGGCATTCTTTATTGGCAAAGAAATTTGTAATAACAACTACAAAGGCTGTAATAGCTTCTGATGATTTTAATCCTAATAAAAGGGTGAGAGAAAGAATGGTAGATCTGCATTCAGGAAGATCTGAGTTAAAATCTAGCCTCAGACATTTACTAGCTATATGGCCTTGGGCAAATCACTGAATCTCAATCTCAGTTTCTTTATCAATAAAATGGGGATAACAATAGCACTTATTTCCCAGGGTTCTTGTGAGGTTAAAGCAATATGATATTTGTAAAAATTTTTGCAAATTTTAAAATGTTGTATAAATTCTAGTTATTTATAGAAATATACAAAAATATAGCATCATTACATATACAATTTACTATGCTCAGTGTTGGATAAACAAAAAGAAAAATGTACTAACTCTTGCTTAAAGAAATTCTGTTCACAAAACTTACACTAAGGAAAGACAAAACCTTTCACAAGATATATGAAGGAATTTCAAAGAAAAGGCTTATAAATATTCTAAATACTAGGAGACACTTTTTTTTAAAATAATAACATGCCACTTGAGGAGTACTTTGAGAGATTTTAGACCATGTGATACTTCTACACAATAAACTACTAGGGTGAAAGGTTAAAGTAAAATTTTGGTAAATCTTCCTTGTTGTATATTATAGGTCTCACATTTACCAAGCAGAGATTGGGGCTGTATTGAACTTTGGCCAGATTTCTGAGCACTTTCTCCAGGACTGTGATTGTCTGGAAGATAAACATACAAATGGGAGATTAACCCTTGTCAGACAAAATGTGTTGTCTTCATGAGTATTGATTAAAGTTTGAAACATGTTTTACCTGGCCACTTCTGGGGACTCAGGATCTTGGTTGGGTTTCTGAGACCTTAGAAGCAGTAATAAGAACTACAGGTGGCAAGAAGTCATTTTATTTTGAGGTCAGTAAAACCCCCTTCTAGAAGCTGGATTTTGGACTCTTTTGCCTTGGACTTTCCTGAATGGGACCTTGAATGCTGAGCTCTAGGACCCCCATTAGCTGAAATATTCAGATGTTAGTGGTTTCCCCATTTAGTGATGTATTTGTTTCTCTCTCTTATTATTGTTGGTATTGTTATATTAATTTATGTTTTCTGTTAATTCATTTATGCTTTCTTTTGTAAGTTAAATTGCTGGATCCTTGCATAATAACAATAAACCTATTTCTTTTTTACCTTTTTACTTAAAATGGTGTGGAGAAATATGTCTTTATGGAGAAGCAAATCTCAAAGCACAAAAAAAGTAAGTTAAGCAGTCACATATGTAACACCTTAAGATTATATATGTTCACATAGCAATTCTCAGAACGAATATACAACTTTCTGCTTAATGTTATGTCATTCATTTGGTCTCAACTTACATATTACTTTGCTTCATATACTCTATAGTTCAGTCAAACTGGTCACCTAAAAGTAGATCTACATTTATAGTACTCTATACTGTGAATTTCAAAACTACTCAACCCTATTCAGACCATTCTTTAGAAGATGGAATTTAGGTATTTCCTGATCAATAACAATAGAGATACTTAGAATAACAGAATCAGGTCTTGGAAACTACAATCTCCACCCTACTCATGTAACAAGATTAGGAAGGGCTGCAGCAAAACTCAAGATTTAATTATTTGAGAATATGGCCTTCAACAGACATGTGCATAAAGGACAGACCTATGGGTGGTCCTAGGTCAAGCTAGAGCCACCATTGGCACATGTGAGAGACAGGAAGTGAGGTAGAGGACAGCTCAGGAGTGCTAGGGACTTCCTGTATGGAGGGAGAGAGGTTTTTGGAGCCTGGTGCTTGGAGTGGAGGAGCCCACAGACTGTTTCTCCATTTTGGTCACATGAGTGATAGGGACTGATCTCTTTTCATTGCCTCGGCTATCCAGGGCCTTGGGCCTTTGGCTCAGCTTAAGCAGAGTGGGTATTTAAGCCCTATTTCCTTCTCTCCCTTTTCCCTCTCTCTTTCTCTCTCCCTCTAATACATTTCTTACTCCTGTTTGTAATTAAAACACCATAAAAAAGGTTGACAGCTGACTTGAGTTTTCATTTAGGAATTACAGAGCTGAATTCCTTGGCAACCTTAAATTAATATATATCAGTCTTTTAAAGTGATTTCCATATCACATTGTGGCTTACCACAAGAGTCTAATGAGTTCCTTCAATAAACTTCCTGAATTTTCTTGCCTTTTTACACTACTTTCTTACTTCTCAGTCCTTTTTAACAGCTAACTCTGCTTAAAGACACAGCTGCTAGAACAAGTGAGTATAAAAACTTCTTCTCTCTTCTCTTTTCTCCTTAAGTTAAATTGGAATCAGCAGTTTTTCTTTTTATTCCTTTTAATCTTAAGGAGCAGCTGGGTGGCTCAATAGATTGAGAGCCAGGCCTAGAGACAGAAGGTCCTAGTTTCAAATTGGACCTCAGATACTTCCCAGCTGTGTGACTCTGATAGATAGAACACAATTTTTTTTTAAATCCTAGCCACAGGGCCCTAAGGTCCTGGCTGGGAGAGCTATTTCTAAATATCCTTTCCTTTAGGGAACAACTGCCTAGATTAGGAGAAAAAAAAACCTGTGGAAAGTTTTTGCTTTGTCCTGCTCCCCACGTTTTTTGTGAAGACCATTAGAAAAACAATTACAAAATATATATAGAAAAATGAATACTACATTCTTCGACATTTATATGGCATTTGAAGAATTAGGGACATTAAGGAATGCAGGATACCTCCAATTTTTTATATTAATATGTAATGTCATTTTTGTACTCCTCAATACTGTATTGAGAGATGTGAAAATGAAAAAAAAAATGAGGATAAAATGCAACCCCAATTAGAAGATCTAAAATGTTTCTAACAGGATCAATTGGCAAACACCCACTCTACCAGAAACAGACCTGTTTTTGAACCTTTGAATGAGGAAATTTCCTTCCCTGAAATAGAGATGGAAAAAACCTTCCCTATAGCTCAGTTAACAGACTGCTTCTCTTGTGTAGTGCAAATTTTGACTGAATTTAATCCCCAAAACCCTTCCCCTGAAATCTCAGTTTCTCATGTTCTGTCTCCTACAGAAAACCAAATTCCAATGCAAAGGAGATCTCGTCCTCCTGGGGAAACCTGTCCTTGTCAAACTGACCCACAGTTACAAAATTCAACCAGAGGCCTGTTTCCTCTAAGAGAAGTACCTGAAATAGGACAGAATGGGTATGTGGTGACTTTAAGACACAGGATACTGTTTACTCCTGAAGAAATAAATGAATTTAGACGAAATATCCCCACATATAAAGAAGATCACATTCTAGTAACAAAAAAGATGGGAGACATATTTTTTCAATATAATCCATCTTACAAGGACTTTGAGAACTTGCTACAGGCTTTTTTAACTGAACATGAGAAAAATAAAATAATTGCTCATGTCAACAAATCCCGGGGGCGAAATGCAGCACATAGTTACATCTCATGATCCCGAATGGGACTATAACATTCCTGAGGATTTTATACAACTATAACGTTGTAGAGATGCCATCCTTATAGCAAGGAGGGAATGTGCAGACAGTACAGATAAGTGGATGGAACTTGAAAAAATTAAGCAAAAGGAGGAAGAAATACCCACCAGATTCATGGATAGAATAATCGAGTTTGGGGACAGATACTTGGATTGGGACCTAACTAAAGAGAATTGCTTAAGACAAATTAGAAGGATCTTTGTCAATAACTCTTGCAAAGCGATTAAGAATTATTTTAGAACACAATGTCCAAGATGGTCAGAGATGGACCTTGAAGAATTATGAAAAACAGCTATATATATTTTAAAGGGAAACAGAGAAAAGGAGGAAGAAAATAATGATGACATGGAGGAAATGAAGGAAAAATGAGATGTGTAATACATAGGATAGCTAAATTAGAAAGTGGGCATGATAATGAACCAACGACACTTGTCCCTCTTCAGAAGTCTAATTATCAATCCATTACCTGCCACTTCTGTGGGAAGAAGGGCCATAATGTAGTATAGTGTAGAGGTTTTCTCAAGATTATAGGAAAGAATACTCAGTTTAATAACAACTACAGAAGTGATAATTATAGAAATAAATATAATTATGACAATGAAAACCATAACTTTAGGAATGATGACTATAGGAATGGATATTAGGAAAATGATAACTCAAATGAAATAACTCCACAACAAAATATAAAAAATGGTGCTCGTCCAAAAAATACTCGAGGTGCTAATGCCCCTCAGGGGAATGCCCTTCAGGGGGGCACTTTTCAGGGGGGTGCCCAATAAACTTCTCAAACACAATGAACGTGTCTGGGGGGGGGGCTGGGGCACAGGAATCAGAGGATACAACCTTTGATTTTCCAGACCCTGATGTCCTTCTACCCATTGTCCCTATCCACTACTCTCCCCCATACTAATGAACCCCATGTTACTTTAAAGGTGGGTAACACCTATTATGATTGTCTATTATACACTGGAGCTTCCTGGTCTGTATTAAAGAGAACACCTGATTTACAATGTTATTCTGTTGGCTCAGAGAATGTAATGGGAGTATCAGGAATCTGCAAAGGATTAAAAGACTTCCCCCTAGAATGGTGTCTGTAGGACCCCTAGAGGTACAACATTCCTACTTTTTGATGCCTGATACCCCTTTAAATTTGCTGGGGAGGGACCTTCTATGCAAACTCAGAGCCACAATAACTTGCTCCCCAGATGGTTCTTTATCATTGGAAGTACCAGAGGAATCTTTAAATTTACTCCCTGTAAATCTCTCAGTGAGTCAGAAGAAAAAAGAGCATCCCACCTTTGCAATACCTGAAGATATACCTGAGTCTCTTTGGGCCACATCTTCTTCCGATGTAGGCTTATTCAAGTTGGCTATTCCTGTGCAGATAAAAACTAAATCTAGCCCACCTCGTTCCATTCCTCAGTATCCCCTCTCAAAAGAGGCAATTGAGGGAATTACCCCAGTAATTAACTCATTAATTGCACAGGGAATAATAATCCCTTGTAAATCTGATTAGAACACACCCATCCTGCCCATTAAAAAAAAAAAAGAGGGCCCAATGGCAAACACCTCTATAGATTTGTGCAGGATTTGAGGGATGTGAACAATCACATTATAAAGAGACACTCTGTAGTTTCCAATACCAATACTATTATTTCTTCTATTCCTAGCACAGCTACATGCTTTACAGTAGTAGACTTGTGCTCAGCCTTCTTTTCCATAGCCATACATGAGAACTCGAGGCATATATTTGCTTTCACCTGGCAGAACTGACATACTCCTAGAGTCGTTTGCCACAAGGTTTCATAGACAGCCCAAGCTCACTTGAGCAAATTTTGAGCCAAGATACAGATTATATAAAATTTAAAAACAGCAAATTAATCAAGTACATAGATGAATTACTCTTGGCTTCAACAGATGAGGAAACATGTCAGGAAGATAGAAAACACCTTCTTTTGGAATTGCACAAAAGAGGTCATAAGATCTCGAAGGATAAGGATCAGTGGTGCCTCCCTACAGTAGAATATTTGGGGTTTATCCTGACTGTAGGTGCCCGCTTGATTTCTCCCAAACAAATTGAGAATATTCAAAATTTATGTGCTCCTACCACTAAGAAACAGTTGATTTTGGAAGCAATTTTGGGAGCAACAGGGTTTTGTAGACAATGGATTCCTTGCTATGGGGAAATTACTAAACCCCTTATAGCACTAACAAGGGATTCAGTCCCTGAACTCCTCAAATTAGAACCAGAACACCTGTCAGCTCTATCAGATCTAAAAAAGGCTATCCTGTCTGTCCCTGCTCTAAGCATCCCAGATTACAACAAGCCAATTACTTTGTATGTACACGAGCGAAGAGGGTTAGCTTCAGGTGTTTTAACTCAGACTTTAGGACCTTCTCAGCGCCCAATTGCCTATTATTCTGCCCAAGTGGACCCAGTAGCATCAGGAGCACCACCATATCTTAGAGGAGTAGCTGCTACAGCCTTACTAGTGACAAAAACTGGTGATCTAATATTGGGATGCCATTAGCAATTATATGCCCACATGAGGTAGAAGCATTGTTGTTAAAACATAGAACACAGGCATTTTTCTGATCAGTGAATTACAAGGTATGAAATAACCTTGTTAAACAATGAAAACATTACCTTGAAGAGCTGTTCAACTCTTAACCCTGGCACCTTGCTTCCAGATTTACCAACTTCAGGAGAACCATTACATAGTTGTGAAACACTAGTGTCCATGGCAGAAAAGCCTCGAGATGGTCTCTTGGACACTCCCTTAGACAACTCAGATCTGGTCTTATTTACTGATGGTTCTTCTTTTATGAGAGATGGCATACTCTACACTGGAGCTGCTGTAGTCACAGAATTTGCCACTGAGTGGTCAGCTTCGCTGCCCTCTAATATTAGCACTCAAGGGGCAGAACTCATAGCTCTGAAACATGCCTGTATAATTGTCAAGGGTAAAAAGGCAACAACTTATACAGATTCTAGATATGCTTTTGGCATTTGTCATTCAGTCGGGATGCTATGGCTCCAGAGAGGATTTTTAACCTCAGCTAGAAAATCCATAGCTAATGCAGAAATTATTAATGAAGTTCTTTCTGCTCTCAAACTGCCTGAAGCCCTAGCTGTAGTTCATTGCTCTGCCCATGCAGGTGGCTCTGACCCTGTCTCTAGAGGAAATGACCGAGCAGATGCCACTGCAAAGCTAGCAGCCATAGAAGGACCTGGATTAATTTAATGTTAACAACAACTGATGATTTAAATTTATCACTTTCCTATAATGAATAGGAAGCGGAAAAATGGAAACAAAAATTTAAAGCAAAACAGATTAATGGAGTATGGGTATCATCTGAAGGGAACCACCTGCTCCCTAGAAGTTTCTATCACCAAATTTGCCAATCTGTTCATAAAAATGGTCACTTTGGTACCCAGGACATCACATCGTGGACTCTGTTAAGAGAGTATGGATAGCCCCCAGTATAACTACCATAGCCTCTAAAGTGCATTCAGCCTGCTCTACCTTCCAGGCATATAACCAAAATGCCTTTTGAGGCAAAGCCTTTGGTGCATGTCCTTTGGCTTACACACCTTTTGAACATCTACAGATAGATTTCATAACAATGGCAAAGGCTGGACATTATAAATTTTGTCTAGTCATAGTAGATCAACTGACCAGATGGCTGGAAGCATTTCCTGCGACCCAAGCCACAGTGGCTTTTGTTGATAAGGTGCTTTTAAAGAAAATTATTCCTCGTTTTTGCCTGCCAGCACGTATTGATTCTGATAGAGGAAGTCATTTTATCGATTCTGTCTTAAACCAAATATATTCTTACTTGGGGATAACTCCCAAATTCCATGTTCCATATAATCCCCAGAGCTCAGGCCAAGTTGAAAGGATGAATAAAGAACTTAAAACTATGATTAGCAAATTATGCACTGAGACCCATTTAAAATGGCCTGAAATTCTCCCTCTGGCCCTATTTTATCTTAGAAGCAGGCCTAGAGGGGACTTACACATTTCATCATTTGTGATGCTTTTTGGACATCTGCCTATACAGGCTAAGCCTTTCTCCCTGGCATATACATCACTATTAGGGGAGAGATACTACTATTGCTTCCTATATACAGAAATTACAGCATAAACTGCATGAACTTCATGAATCCAGAGCTGCAGTACAAGCCGGACCACTAATAGACTTTTCACTTCACAACCTGAACCCAGGAGATAAGGTGTATATTAAGAATTTCCAGCATACTGGAGCAACCCAGCCTTCGTGGGAAGGACCATTCCAAATATTGTTAACTATTCCAACATCTATAAACGTTGGAGAGAAGGACTCTTGGATTCATTGCTCACATGTAAAGAGAGCATCTTCTGCTGAGACTGATTGACTGTATCCTATCACATGCATTGAAGATAATAATCCATTGGCAAGTGGATGCTGTTATTTCAAAAACACATTGAATTCCTGATTTTTTTCTTCTCTTTCCCTTATTTTTTATTATTGCTTTTCTTTTGAATATTTGATTTTCCCCTTTTCCTCATTTCTTGTACAACAGGTACATACAATTACATTTTTTTCTCTCTCTCTGCAGTAATATAAGTTTAAATATACATACCCAAACAGCTTTAGACTGTGGGAACCTGCCATTTATTCATAAAATATTATGGGACTATGATTAATGTTTGTGTCTGATTCCAGGAAATGGGATAAAAACAAGGAGAACAAACTTAACCTGAATAGTGCCAAAAAAGCACACAGGAAATACTAATGTGCACTCGAGGTTGCAATGCTTGACATACGTTAAGTCATAGGACTTCCTTGTATCTACACTCTTTATACAAGTGCAAAAACTTGACTATCATGCTGGCTCCCTATATCCTTGAGAATGAAAAAAGTCAGACCAGGGAATGACTCTTCCCTATCAAAATAGAATTCTAGTTCCTTTCCTTCTTGTAATATGACAACTTCCTGTAGTCTTGGCTGCAAATGAGTAAGTGAAATATTACTGCATTCTGTCCTACAGACTTGTGGGATAGAAATTACTTTAAATTGGATCTTTATAAGGGCCCATTATGAAGTTATTCTTGTTTACTTAACAATTTATACATAGATTTTGGTATTTTGATTCTGATTTTTAATTTTTTTCTTCCCTTTCTCCCAAAAGTTTAGCTTTCTTCCATATTTTCCCTTTATATATTTTTGTTTTTTGTTTGTTTTGTTTTTATTGTTTTTGAGTTCTTTTAATAACTGACTCATACACCCCCATAACTCAACAATGCATCCTGAGCTGAACTGGATTTTTTTAACACCCACTTCAGGGGGGATTGTATTTTAATAAAAATCCAAGATTTTGAAAAGTTTTTTTTTGTTTGTTTGAGAAAGATCTTCAAGGAAGAAGCTTGCTAACTCCTAAATCCAGAGAATGAACTGTTGCAGAAAGATGGCAGAAAACTTACATTACATCAAGATCAAGAATGAACTTTGGGGTGTGGTTGCTTGAACTGAAGGTTCATTGAATTTGTTTTGAATGTACACTCTTCTGCCAAAGGGGACTGCCTCTAATTGGCTTTTTTCAATGTGCCCAGCAAACATTGGTTTTGCTGTCTCTCTCTCTATCTATCTCTCCTATTTTTCCCTTATCTCTAACTATTGTAATTTCATAGCTGGTATGTTTACAAGACCCATCAGAGAGATCAGTCTTCCTTGGGCCTCAGGGGGGAGGGAGGTGAATTTTAAAACTACTCAACCCTATTCAGCCTATTCTTTAGAAGATGGGATTTGAGTATATCCTGTTCAATAACAATAGAGATACTTGGAATAACAGAATCAGGTCTTGGAAACTACAATCTCCACCCTACTCAGTGTAACAAGATTAGGAAGGGCTGCAGCAAAACTCAAGATTTAATTATTTGAGAATATGGCCTTCAACAGACATGTGCATAAAGGACAGACCTATGGGTGGTCCTAGGTCAAGCTAGAGCCACCATTGGCACATGTGAGAAACAGGAAGTGAGGTAGAGGACAGCTCAGGAGTGCTAGGGACTTCCTGTATGGAGGGAGAGAGGTTTTTGGAGCCTGGTGCTTGGAGTGGAGGAGCCCACAGACTGTTTCTCCATTTTGGTCACATGAAAGATAGGGACTGATCTCTTTTCATTGCCTCGGCTATCCAGGGCTTTGGGCCTTTGGCTCAGCCTAAGCAGAGTGTGTATTTAAGCCCTATTTCTTTCTCTCCCTTCCCCCCCTCCCTCTAATACTTTTCTTACTCCTGTTTGTAATTAAAACACCATAAAAAAGGTTGACAGCTGACTTGAGTTTTCATTTAGGAATTACATAGCTGAATTCCTTGGCGACCTTAAATTAATATATATCAATCTCTTAAAGTGATTTCCATATCACAATACCATTTGTCTATGCCTTTACTTTTTTGTTACATATTTTTAAAGAAATATTTCCTAGTTATATGCAAAATAAATGTTTACTAGTTATTTTTTAAAACTTTAAGTTCCAATTTATTTCCCTCCCACTATGCCCTCCTCCATTCTTAAGAAGGCAAACAATTTTTCTTAGATTATACATGTGAAATCATGAAAACATTTTCACATTAGGCAAATTACAAAATAAATCCCAAACTAAAAAGAAAAAGAAAGAAAAAATAGCATGCTGTAATCTATTTTCAGACTTCATTAGTTTCCTTGCTGGAGATAGGACCTTTGGAATTGTCTTGAATCACTGTCTTTATTAGAGTAGCTTAGTCTTTCACAGTTGATCAGCTTTGCAATATTACTGTTACTGGGTAAAATTTTGCATTGTTTCTGCTCACTTCACTAAGTATGAATTCATATAAGTATTCCCAAGGTTTTCTGAAACCTTTCTGCTCATTTCAAATAGTTCAATAATATTCCATTGCAATCATATGTTACAGCCTTTCTCATTCCCCAACTGATGGGTGTCTCCTCAATTTCTAATTCCCTGTGACCACAAAAAAGAGCTACTATGAATATTTTGGAACAGACAGGTTCTTTTTCCTTTTCTTTGATCTTGTTGGGATGCAGATGTAGTTGTGATATTACATAGTTTGCACAGATTGATAGTTTAGGAATACTTCTAAATTGTTTTCCAGGCTGCATCTTAGTAACTCAGTGGACTGAGAGCTAGGCCTAGAGATGGGAGGTTTTGGTTTCAAATCTGGCCTCAGACACTTCCCAGCTGTGTGACCTGGGTAAGTCACTTAACCCTTATTGCCTAGCCCTTACTACTCTTCTGTCTTATAGCCAATACATAATATTGGTTCTAAGGCAGAAAGAAGGTAAGGGTTTTATAAAAATAATGTTCTCCAGAGGGATTGGACTAGTTCACAACTCTACCAACAGATTATTTATGTCTCAATATTTTAATTAATATTTTATCTATATTTTTAAATTTACATTGTGTGAAAAGTGTTCTGTAACTGTTTTCTTATATTAATTGTATTTGCTTTGGCACATGGACATAGAAGTATTTCATAATGTCTTTAGTTATTTAAAATTAAAAATTTTTATACTTTTCTGCTATATTTTACTTTTAATATATAGAAACACTGATTACTTGTGTATTTTTATATCCTGCAACTTTCTTAAAGTTGTTAATTATTTCCAGTAGTTTTTCACTTTTTTATCTGAGATTCTTTATACCATGATTGCATCTGCAAAGAGCAATAGTTTTGTTTCTTAATTACCTGTTATAATTCTTTCAATATTTTTTTTACTTCTCTCATCATTATAGCTAGCAATTCTTATAAAATATCAAATGCTAGTAGTAATATAGGATTTCTTTAACCATCTCTGATCTTATTGGGAAGACTTCTACCTTTTTTACATTATATTTAATGATTGCTTTTGGTTTTAGGTGAGTGCAACATAATTTCTAAGTAAAATTACTTATTCCAATGCTTTTTAATGTTTTCCTGTGAGTGACTGTTGTATCTTGCCAAAAACATTTTCTGCATCAATTGAAATAATAATATAATTTTTGTTTTATATTGATATGGTCAACTATGCTGATTTTATCCTTAATATTGAAACAGTCCTGTATTGTCAATATCAATCATCCTTGGTCGCAATGTATGATCTTTAAGATATATTTCTATATTCTCCCCATTAGTATTTTCTTTAAATATTACTAAAGTGTTTGTTAGGGAGTTTAGTCTATGATTTTCTTTGGTTTTGCTCTTCTTGGTTTAGGTATGTGTACAATATTTAGATCATACACAGAACATTTAGGCTTCTTTCTTAGTTTTCCAAATTATAGTATTGGAAATAATTACTCTAAAAATATTTAATAGAAAATCACTTGAATCCATTTGTTATGTAGACTGTGTGTAGATTCCATGAACTGCTGAGAAAAAGTTCTATTCTTTTATATTCCCATTCATTTTTTCCAGAGTTAAAATGCATCTAACTTTTCTAAAAATCCATTCATTTACTCAAATTCTTTCTTGTTTGTTTTTTTGGTAGATTTTTATAGTTGAGGAATTGGTCATTTGAAGCCCCCAAATTAATGTAGTTTTATAGTCTATTGTCTACAATAAATGTTAACCTTTTTCTTTTATAATTTGGATGCTATGCTATTTGGTTCATATATAATTAGTATTATTATTACTTTATTTTCTATATTACCTTTAGTAAAATATAATGTTCTTGCTTATCTCTTTTAATTAGATTTATTTTTACTCTTGGTTTGTCTGAGATCATAATCAATACCTATACTCTTTTTCTTTTATTTTTTTTAATTTAAGCTGAAACATAATAGATTCTGCTCCAGTCACTTATTATAAATCTCCATTCCCTCTCCCTTCCATTCCTACTTCAAAGGCAAGACAGATTTCTATCCTTACTTAGTCTACATGTTATTTTCTCTTTGAGTCAATTTAAGTGAGAGAGTTAATTTAAGTGAGAGTACAAGTGTTGCCTGCCACACCCCCTAATCATCCCCTACTCTGTAAAAGCTTTTCCTTTCTCACTCTTTTTTATATTAGATAATTTATCCTTTCTTCTTTACCATACTTCTCCCAGTTTCATCCTTCTTTCTTACCCCTTCATTTAATTTTTTAAATAATCCCACCATAATCAACTCATTTTTATTTTCTCTATATATAACTGTCCCCAAAATATTAGTTATTAGGAATTACAGGATAATCTTTTCCATATAAGAATATATAAAGTTTAACCATATTAATAATATTTAGCTTCATTAATTTATTTTATTGCCTTGCTCAAATATTGTATTTGGAAGTTGTTGTTTTTTTTTTCTATTCAGCTCTGGTATTTTCATCAGGAGTGTTTTAAAGTTGTCTCTCATTATTCATTCATTTTCTCATCTGAAGAATTATGCTCATTTTTACTTGGTAAATTATTCTTGGCTGTAATACTAGATCCATTGCCCTTCAGGATACCACACCCTCAACCCTTTAAGACTATTAATATAGAAGCAGTTAAATCTTGCATTATACTGACTGTGGCACCATCACATTTGAATTGTTTCTGATTGTTTGCAATGTTTTCTTCTTGACTTGGGAGAGCTAGAATTTCATTCTTCTATTTGGTCATTCTCATGTTGGAATTTCAGGAGATGATTGCTGAATTCTTTATATACTTTTTTTTACTATCAGATTCTAGCATATCAAAGAATATTCCTTAATAATTTTTTAAAAAATGATATCTGTGTTATTTTTTTATATAAGTTTTTATCAAAGCATTAATTGGTGAATACTGACTAATTTTGAAGGCACTAAAGAATCTTCTTTTATATACAGTCGGGGCTGTATTAAAAGTATGATCTTTAAAAAATAAAAAAACAATATTTTTTCACCTTTGAAAGGAAATCAACCTTTTATCTTTTATATCAGGATATCCTCAATAGTACTCACTCACTATAATTTATTTCAATTTTTATTTTTAGGTAACTAGTATGGAAATTACAGAATGTAAGATAAATGCATGTCAAATAGTCCCTGAGTTATCTGCATTGATAGATTAAATCATCCACAGTATCTAATATTACTAAGATCAAAATAGTTTCCATAGCCTTAAGGCCCATGTGATATTGTTTATGTAAAATCCTTTGAAATATGGTAGGAAGTATCCTTAAGGAGCAATCATAATTACTGCATATGTGTTTCTGTTGTGAATTTTAATGCAAGACATCTTTTAATGGTCTGTGATGTGTTGCCCTAGAGTGTAACAAATTACTTTTTTATGTGAAACAGAAGATAATTCTCCTCATGTCTGCCACATAAACTGGAGGGCCTTTTTTGTTTATATTTATAATGTTTTTTGTAAAATAAAAAAAAATATGAGTGCTAGAAAAATTGATAGAGGAATTAAAAATCATTGCATTCATGGTGAAATGCAGACATTGTACAGTTATAAAGGTTCTAATTTTGTTTCCAGAGCACTTTCCACTTATGCTATTTTAAAAATCTAACATTATACTCTTAGTAATGGTAAAAACCACCATGGTTATTGCTACTAGTTCATCATATATTTGATGACTTTGAGATGTGTATGAGGAGGAGTAGATCAAATTTTGGGTTTAATGCTTATTTATGCTTGAGATCTTTCCAAATATGTTTCAATGAAAAGCTCAAATATAGCTTATTTTTAGAATGACTCATATATGGGGATATTTAATGGCTTTTAAAGTGCATTAAGACTTATGTTTCTAAATAATTTAAATTAAAGTGACAATAAGAAATCCAGAGGTTTTAAAATAAATTTCTGTTGTTTCATAAGGAATAAAACAATTCTTTGAAGAATTAACCTCATGCAACATCCAAGAAGACTTGTTCTGACTTCTATGACTGGGATTTATTTTACCTAAGTTCTTCTCATTAAAGAGAGGACTATATCTGTGTTATATAATTTTGAATTCTCTCAGAATTAATTTTGTGTTCAGAAAGAAAAATAATAATTCCACAATTAAATTTTACAGTTAGTATCTTTAAAGGGATTTTATTAATCTCTCTCTGTCTCTTTAAGAGACAAGAGAACAGGATTTCTAAGTGGAGCAGAACTGACAGGAGTCAGTGAGCTGGAGCTGAAGATTCTATTACCAAGGTGACAAGGGGACAGATAAGGAACAAACAGTTGTCAGTTAGGGTCCTTTGTCTCTGGATCTCATGAGAGCAGTGGTCTGTCTCTGCTACTGGGAGTTGGGAGTTGGTCTTTTGCCTCTGAATCTCTTTATACCAGAAGGTCTGTCTCTAAGTCAAGGGTATTATCAGTTGACTATTGACAGTTGAGTCTAGAAACTGATTTAAGGAGTTCATGAGTGGTGAATGTCTGTATATTTAGGAAGATAGGTATTTAGTGAATCAATTTTAGATAGTGTGGGTTATATAGGCCTGGTCTTGCCAGGCAAGAAGATCCTGTCCTCAGAAGATAGATACAAGTAGAAATTTAGTTTGTATTAGGAATATGTCATAGCATATTAGATCAATAATCTCTTTCCACCTTTTCCATTTTTATCTGTACTTATCAAATTAAACTTAGTGTTTTATTCAACTGCTCTACTTACTTTTCTCAAATTCCTGCCATTTAACCCTTACAGTATCCCTTTAAAAAGACCTAAAATCATCATATTACCTGTACATTGCATTTACATAAAGATATGTGTATACTTTCTGTGTAAATATATTATATATATATATATACATAGATATATATACATAGATCATATATAAAGTTGTATGTGGTTAAGATATTATAAAATATATTATATAAAGAGGCATATACATTACATATGAAAATTAGGTAACATAGTATATAAAATGCTAAACTTTGATTCAGGAAGATATGAGATAAAATTTTAACTTAGATGACACTAGCTATGTGACCCTGGGGAAGTAGCTTAATCTCTTTTTACTATAGTTTTTTTTTCTACTTTGAGAAGGTTAGGGAAGTGAAGCAATGGAGAAAATTATCTCACATAAAAAAGGATCTCAGGGAAGAAGTTTTACACTGGGGTGGAAATGGTGTGGGTTGGGTGACATGGGTAATATTTGAAATATATCTAAATTGGTTTAAAGATGCAATAGAGGGAATATATAAATAAATATATATGTATATATATATATATACATATGTATGAAATGCAAAACAGATTTTAAAGGTGGGTCTGGTTAAAATTAGAAAAAGAAGTAAATATAGAAGATAATAAGATAGAAGGAAATTCACAATTGTTTTATCATAACTATGTATGTGAATGAGATGAACTCATCCTAAAACAGAATCATAGATCAGAACTGATTAGGAATAAAAATTCAATAATATGTTATGTTGTTTACAAGAAATATATTTAAAAAGAAACAAATAGAGTTAAAGTAAGGTGCTGAAGGAGATTCAAATAGGCTTCTGCTGATGTTAAAAATTCAAGGATAACAATTATGATCCCAGAAAAGCAAAAGAAAAATAGAACTAAGTTTTAAAAAGACATCCACATACACAACTATATAAAGAGCAAATACAAATCTTTAATTAAAACAACCATAAATAAAAACGGAAAAAAGAGATTAATAAAATTAAAAACAAAAAAATAATAAACAAATTAAGAGCTGGTCTTATGAAAAAATAGAGCAGATATAACATTACTTAATGTGATTAAATACATAAGAGTAACAAAATTACTAGTATCAAAAATAAAAAGAATGAATGCACCACCAATGAAAATGAAATTAAAGTAATTATTCAAAACATTTTTTCCAAGCTGAAATTGTCTACATGAACTGAATCAGAGCCTAATAAGCAGAACTGGGAGAACATTGTAAACAGTGACAGCAATATTGATGGGGGTAGGGGCCAAGACAAATATAGGGAACAGCTCAGACTCAGTTCCTAGTCAAGAAATTACTAGGTACTCCCCAGCGACAGATATGCGCCCTAGGAGGAAAAAGTATCTAAAAGTAACCTTTCTGAGTGGTATCACCCCATAATACAAGTCCTCCTGAGAAGGTACCCTCTTCAGGTCCATGCATTTTCCAGGTTTTTTAATAATGACAAACCCCATTCCAGCCTTTAGAAGGGAATTCCTAGAATAAGCAAGAACTTCTCAGGATTAGTCTCTCTAGATTCTAATATAAATCAGCCTCCCCCAATCACCTCCACCATTCCATCCCTGGATGAGACCTAGCTTTTGAAACCTACCCAATAGTTTCCAAACATGGAAAGAGTGTAATTCTTCATTATTCACTCTGATCTCATACTGCCAATGAAACAATATTGTACAATGATTAATTGTGGAAGATTCAGCTACTTTCAGCAATATAATGATCTGGGACAATTCTGATGGACTTTTGATAAAGGATGCTCTATATCTTCAAAGAAGGAAGTATTTGGGTCAAATGCAGATCAAAACATACTATCTTTCACATCAGTTTATTTATATTTTCTAGGAATTGAAATATCTCTACCCAAATATGTATTTTATAAAGTTTATTAGGAAGGGTACACAGTCATTCCTATAAGTAACCTGACCACATGGTCCCTAGCTGCATGTCCCTTCCTCCATCCCTCTCACCTGCCTGCCCTGTTCCCGACTTCTTCCTTCTCTTTTTGGTTCTCTCCCAATCAAGCCCCAAAACCTTGACTTTTATTGACCTACAGAACATACATGGATGCAAATCTGGTGTAACTGTGCTATGTCAGGAATGTTTGATGGACAGATGAAGCTATTCAGGATGGGGAAGGGATGAAATTCTTTGACACAATTCCCCTGTGATCTTTTGGGAGACCCATCTCCCCAATGGATCATTTAAATATAACTATCTTTTAACTCGAAATACCTTCTAGCTAAAAGTACATACAATATTGCATTTTTCTAAGAGGAAGATACAATAGTTAGAGATGAGAGTAAAATACAAAAACTGATTGATAGATACATTGGCAAAATAACAATTGGAGGGCAGCACCCTTTGACATAAGAGTTTATATTCAGAATAAGTATGTTCAACACCCTTCAATTCAGGTCTTTATATCCCAAAGTTCAGTTGGGATGTTTTGATGCAGTGTGTGGCTTATTCAGGCATCTTTACAACACTTTCTCCAAAAGGATCCCAAGTTCTTGATTTGGGGATTTAGCAAGTATTTTTTCCTGAAATTTCCCTATTAAAATTTAAATATTGAATTTTTAGGATAATTACAGAATCCCCCCTGAATAGGGTGTTGACCAACACCAGAATAACACCTTACTTGACTGAGTTATGAGGTATATGAAACAATTGCCAAAAGAAAAAACAAAAACAAACAAAACACCCCAAAATAATCAAAAGTAAAAGAGTAAAAAAATGAGTCTACATAAAAATAAGTACAGAAATGATAAAAAAATAAAAATCTTACGTGTATAAATTCTGAGTAAAAAAATAAATAAACCCGTAACAGGTTCTTGAATCAGTAACAAAGTCCAATTAAAATGACTTATGTCCCACAAATCTGTAGGACAATAGTAGCAATATAGCACTTTAGCCATTTGTAGCCTGGACTACAGAAAGTTACCAAACTATAAGAGAGAAAGGACTAAGTTTCAGCAGCAAATGGGAAAATCATCCCCTGGTCTGATTTTAATATCACTGTCAGAAATAGGGGGAGCCAGAATGATATCCAACCTGAAGTATTTGAATCAAAGTATTGCACATGGAATGTGGTTCAAGGGAATCCTGCAACTTAACATTTGTCAAGTGCCTCAACCTCAATTCTCATATTAGATTCATGTCCTTTTGTATTGGAATAGAAGTTCAACAATCCTCCCTAGATTGGGTTTGGTCCTTTTTGACATCATGCTACTTGGCACTGTATATTGGCTCTTTTTTTCCCCTTCTCCTGGAATCAGACACAGTCATTTAACAAAATCCCATAACATTTATCAATAAAAGGCAGGTTTCCAAATTCAAAAGATGTTTGGGTATGCATATTACTAGGGCTAATAGATACTGTAAACTTATACTGTAAACTTTATCCTTCAAGAAAAAAATAATATTAATACTGATGTCATGTACTTCAAGCATCACCAAGGTTATGAATATCCCCTAGGTCTGCTACAAAGATAAAACAAAGCTAAGGGGAGGACTCCAGGCCATTTTAAATAAGTCCCAGTGCATAATTTCCCTATCATGGTCTTAAGTTCTCTCTTCATTCTCTCAACTTAACCTGAGCTCTGGGGGTCATATGATACATAGAATTGGCAAGTGATCCCCAGACGAATAAATCTGTGACAAAACAGAATCAGTAAAATGGGTTCCCATGTCTAAATCAATTCGTGCTGACAGGCCAAAGTGAGGCAACAAAAGCTCCTGTGGCTTGGGCACTAGGAAATGCCTCTGGCCATCTGGTCAACTGGTCCACTATGACCAGGAAAATGTTTCAATGTCCAGATTTAGGCATGGTAAAAAAGTCAATTTGGAGATGTTCAAATAGTGTGTAAGCCAAAGGACACCCACCATAAGCCTTGCCTCAAAAAGTATATTGGTTATATGCCTAGCAAGTGGAAGAGGCTACACACACTTTAGAGGCTGTAGTAGATATACCAGGGGCTATCCATACCTTCTTTACAGAGTCCACAATACCATGAGTGCCAAAGTTACCATTTTTTTTGCACTGATTGGCATATTTGGTGATTAAAAATAACAACAACAACAAAAAAGAAACTTGTAGGGAGCAGGGCTTTTCCTTCAGAGGACACCCATACTCCATTTATCTGTTTTGCCTTAAATTGTTGCTTCCATTTTCCACTTCCTTTTCAGTGTAAGAAAGTGATAAATCTGCTTAATTTGTTATTGTTAATGTCACAATTAATTCAGGTCCTTCTATAGCTGCTAAATTTGCAGCAGCATCTGTCCAGTCATTTCCCTTAGAGACAAGGTCAGTGCCACTTTTATGGGTCAAGAAATGAACTACAGCTAGGGCCTCAGGTAACTGGAGAGAAGAAAGAAGCTCAGTAATAATTTCTGCATTTGCTATGTTTTTCCAGCTGAGGTTAAAAAATCCTCTCTGAAGCCACAACATACCAAGTATATGACAAATTTCAAAGGCATATCTCGAATCAGAATAAATTGTTGCTTTTCAGCAATGGACACTGAAGTTTCACAGCTATATAATGGTTCTCCTGAGATTGGAAAATCAGGAAGCAAGGTGGCAGAGGTAAGAGTTGTATAACATTTTAAAATTATATTTTTGTTGTTTAATAAATTTATTCCATATCTTGTGAGTCTCTGATCAGAGAATGCCTATGTCCTATGTCTGAGCAACAATTCCTCTACTTCATGTGGGCACATAATCATTAATGGACATCCCAATACCAAGTCAGCCTACTTAGTTGCTAATAAAGCTGTGCCAGCTACACTTCTACACTTCTAATGCATGGTGGTGCTCTCGAAGCTACTGGGTCCAGCTGGGTGGAATAAAAGCAACCAAATTTTGAGCCAGTCCTAGACTTTGGGTATAAACACCCAAAGCTACCTCTTTTTGTTCATGCACGTATGAAGTTAATAATTTATTTTAATGTGTGATACCTAGAGCAGGGGCAGATAAGATGGCTTGTGCTGACAAGTGTTCTAGTTCCAATCTATGTGGTTTAGTAACTGAATGTTTTGTTAGCACTATAAGGGGTTTTGTGATTTCCCCATAGCAAGTAATCCATTGTCTACAAAACCCTGTTGCCCTAAGATTACCCTCAACAGTTTTTTAGTAGTAGGAGCTCTTAATTTTTGAATATCTTCAATGCACTTAAGAGAAACAGAATGGGAACCAGCAGTTAAAACAAACCCTAAATATTTCACTCTGGGGAGACACCATTGAACCGTTGCCTTTGAGACTTTGTGGTCACTCTTGCTCAGTTCTAACAGAAGATGTTTGCTATCCTCTTGGTATGCTGCTGAATTTGGTGAAGCCAAGAGTAAATCATCTACATATTTAATCAAATGATTATGTTTAAATTGAATATTATCTGTCTCCTATACCAAAATATGAGCAAAGAGGGTGGGACTTTCCATGTACCCCTGGGGCAGACAACAGCATGTCAAATGGGAGACTTTCCAGGAAAAAGGAAAGATCTGCTTGGAGTCCTCATGGATTGTTATCGAGAAAAAATGCTGAGAAGAAATCCACTACTGTAAAGTAAGTGATTGTTCCAGGAATAGAACAAATTATTGTGTTTGGGTTTGTAACCACAGGATGTCATTTTATGGCATGATTGTTCACAGCCCTCAAATCTTGTACAAATGTATATACACATTTCCCATCAGGGCCCAGTTTTGTATTTTTTATAGGGAGAAAAAGTGTATTATATTCAGATTTGCATGGGATTATTATTCCTTGTTTTATTAATGATCCTGTCCCTGGAGAAATAGCTTCAATTGCCTCTTTTGAGAGGGGATACTGAGGAATGGAAAGAGGTGGGGAATTTTTTGTCTTAATCGATCAGCTGATTTCAGTAGGTCAACATCAGAAGAAGATGTAGCCCATAGAGACTAAGTATATTAGCTGGGATTTCAAAGGTGGGGGCTTCTCCCAAATCCTGACTGTCTGAAAGAAGTACAGGAAATAATTTTAAGCATTCCTCAGGCAATTCTAGCTTCATAGAGTCATCTGGAGAGCATGTTATTATGACTCTAAGTTTGCATAAAAGATCTCTCCCTATCAAATCTGTAGGGGAATTTGGCATTAAAAGGAAAAAAATATGTTCCACTGAGAAGTGTCCCACAAACACCATACAAAAGCAAAGATTTTCAACCTTTATAGGTGCTCCTAACACACCTATTACATTCAAAGAGCTAATAGGATTACATGAAGAATCAGGTTTACTTATTAAAACTGACCTAGAAGCTCCATTGTCTAACAGGCATTCATAATGCGTGTTCCCAAATTTTAGCATCACGTGAAGTTCTTTTCTTTGGGGAGGGGAATGGACTTGGATAACAGGCATTAACAAGTCAGGGTCTGGGAAGTCAAAGGCTTCAACCTCCGACTCTAGAGCATTTCCCCTCCCCTCACATCATCAGAAAGATTCTTGGCTATTTCTCTCGGATCTCCTATACGGAACAAAGGAGTTATGGTATGAGTTATGAGTAGCTTTATTTAAACTGCTATTTCTCCTATTATTGAACTTATTCCTGAAACTTCTATTTCTATTTCTATTTACCTGATTTCTTTTCCTACTGTCCATAAATACATTACCCCATAAATACATTACCCACAGTTCTGCAAAAGTAACATGTTAGTGGTTATTTGGTAGATTCTTATAAGGGAGCTATGATCTCTCCCTGCTTTACCTTCACAACTGTTTCATTTTCTTTCTCAATGTATCTAGTAATGTAGCATTTTCTTTATCCTTCTCACCTTGTTTAGAATTCAATTCCTATATTTCCTTCCTTACCACTTCCACTAAATCAGTGTTCTCCTTCTCTTTTCCTTATGTCCCTCAAAAGCATAAACTGCCACTCTCTTCAATTCTTCAATGTCCATAGTAGGCCAATTTGGACAAATAGTCATAAAATAATTCCTAACTCCTTGACAACTGTTTTTCACAAATTGCTTTCTGATTAGCCTAAAGTCCCATTCCCTATCAAGATCGAGTTAAATATACCACAATTTGTTCAGCCATTCCCCAATTGAAGGGCATCCCCTCATTTTGCAATTTTTTGCCACCAAAAAGAGCACACCTATGAATATTTTTGTACATTTTACATGTCTTTTTCCTTATTATCTCTTTGGGGTACAAACCCAGCAGTGTTATGGCTGGATCAAAGGGAAGACAGTATATGTGATATATACTGTGATGGAATACTATTGTGCTCAAAGGAAAAATAAAGTGGAGGAATTCCATGGAGACTGTAACAACCTCTAGGAAGTGATGCAGAGCGAAAGGAGCAGAACCAGGGAAACATTATACACAGTGACTGATACTCTGTGGTACAATTGAATGTAATGGACTTTTCCATTAGTGGCAATGCAGTGATCCTGAACAACTAGGAGGAATCTACAGGAAAAACCACTATCCACATTCAGAGGAAACACTGTGGGATTAAAAACACTGAAGGCAAACAACTGCTTGAATACATGGATTGAAGGGATATGGTTGGGGATTAAGACTAAATGAACATCCTATTGCAAACATTAACAACATCGAAATAGGTTCTGATCAAGGACACAAGTAACACCTAATGAAATTGCACATGGGCTGCGGGAAAGGTGGGTGGAGGGAAGGAGGGAAATAATGTGATTATTGTAACCAAGGAATAATGTTCTAAATTGATTAAATAAATTAATTCAAATGGAAAAAAAATAAAGAATGACCTATAAAGTGGGGAAAAAAGATTGAGTTAAATATATCATCCTCCCAGAACAATAAGACTATCCATCAACTGAGACAGGCTGTCACTGTCTTCTTGCTTAGAATTTTCAAATTTATTCTATGTACCAGACCTATCAGAACAGACTTTCATAGATTTTAACAATTCAATTATATCCTGACATAGTTGTGAGTAATATTGCTCTGAATATGTGTCCCATTTGGGATCTTCAGTTGGCCAATAAGCTGTTCCCTCTCCTTGGGCCTGATTAACAAGAGAAAGAATCTCATTCCTTTCCCTTTCTGTTAGCGAGGTCTGGAACAAATATTCTACATCAAGCCATGTGGGATTATATGTGCAAAAAATGCTTTCCAACTTATTTCTCACCACCACAGGCTCAGCTTCATAGGAAGGTGTATTTTCTTTGAATCTCTCAATGCCCAATGCAGAAAAAGGTGTATGATGTCTAATATTTACTAAATCTCCAAGTCTATTATATGTAGGGGCAATTCTTAGAGGGAAAAGACATTTTTTTGGATAATCTGTGGCAATTGCTGCTTGGCCTGTGTTCTGGTTTTCAATGGAGTGTGTTGTAGTGAAGCTGGTAGAGGAAGGAGCTGGGGTGGTGGAATCGAGCTGGTCAGCAGGTGGGGAGGCAGAAAGAAAGGAGGAGGGGTGGGGCTGGGGATGTGGTGGAGAGGAACAGGGGAGGGGATGGAGGTGGGGTGTAGAGGAACTGGGTGGGATCAAGTATGGGGTGGAGAGCAGTAGGCGGGGTGAAGTGTAGAGGATTTACAGTAAGGTGGGTAGGAAGGAGTGTACAGAAAGGGATTGAAGTAGGGATGGTACAGGTCAGAATAGTTAAAAGGAGGGTAGGAGTGGTAGGATGTTAAGGGATGGTAGAGAGGTAGATTGTGGGGAAAGAGGATGGGAGAAGTAAGGAATGAGCAAGGTCTGACAGGGACAGGAGCTGAGAGGTTCAAGTCTGGGTTTGGATCACTATGAGGGGAAACCTCCTCACAGGCCAGGTGGGATGAAAGAGCATGTTTCTTGCTAGATTTCACTGAAGGAGTTAAGCTAGAATGGTTTAGTTCCAAAGAAAGAAAGGTTTCCTCACTGAAGGGAATAATTGATTTATCAACATGATATGCCCAAAAGTACCAGTAGTTATAATCTTTGGAATCTTTGTTTTTAATGGCTAACTTCAAATCTTTTAAGATCTTGAACTCCAAAGAGCCATATTTTGGCAGGTAAAAGATATATCCATCATGCTTTACAAATATTTCTAGCTGCTTTCTTTGTCATCCAATTTTCTTTAGGAAAATTAGGATTACTCCAAGATTTTAGAAATTTATTCAGGGGTGAATCAGGAGGAATACTTCCTGATTAATGTGTTCTAGTATTTCCCATATTGTCTATTCTGTATGTCTTATTTAAGCTAGTTTGAGTATTGCTAACTGGTCAGCTTAAACAAAGAAAAGTTCCTAAAACATAAAAGAAAATGGAGACACAAAGTTCTTCAATGTTATCGTAGAAGGCAATAAGAGGAGGGTTAAAACAAAAAGCTAATGTAAGGGAAAAGTAATTGTTGCACAGCAATAGTATCAATAATGAATGTGTATTCAATATAATGTGTTGTTAATAATTAATAATAATATGCATTTATTATAATTATCAATGATTTTGATAACAACTAAAATATGCATTTCTTATATAAATTTTGTTATTAATAATCAATAACAATAAACAAGTATCAATCATCAATAATAATTACTAGTAATTAATAACAGGAAATAGTGATTAATAACCATTATTTAAAATTAATAACTATTGTTATTGATAGTATTATTAATATTATTGTGTTCTAAATTATTTATTAATATTACATGTTATTAATTTGATTTAATGTTGACTTGGTTCAATTTTAGAAATTTGGTTTTAATTTAAATTCAATATTATTAATATTTCCTATTAACAATTATTTTCTTTAAATGTATTCCATTTAATAGCATTATTTTAAATCACTAGTTGCAGTAGCAAAGGAATTCTTTTTATTTTCATGCAGATTTAATTCTCAACATTAGTTGGTGCTATAAATGTGTGTAGAGTGAAAGGCACCTTTGGGTAGACCAATCTAAGCAAACAGTCAGAAAAAGAGAAAGAAAACAATTGTAGCTTTTGATATGCTAATAAAGACAGGCACTCTGAGAGGAATGTTTGAGAAAGCAAATATGGCTTTTGATATGCTAAAGGAGGTCAGGCAGTCTGTAAGCAAGATTTGAAGGTAAGGGAAGGAGAGAGAAATTTCAAAGAGAAAAATACAGTATGAAGAAACATGCTAAAGAGGGAGGGGAAGAATGAATAGAATTCCAAAAAAGACCTCCTCTTAGCCCAGTTCTAAGGATTTTTTTTTGGCAGGGGAAGAAGCTAAAAGGGAAAGAAAAATGGAGTGAAATTGCTTCCCCTCACCCAGACTTTGTTTTCAAAGTTATGGCATTGCAGGGAGCACCTATCCCTAGTCCACAGATGGGAAGGACCCCTTGGATTAATTTAATGGGTGTCTCCAAGCAGGTCCCTGTCACAGAGCTCCAGTGGGTGTGGCACATGGGGAACATCAGGCAGAAGCTGGTCTGGAAAAAATATGCTGGGTCCCAGTGCCCCTTGGTTTAAAAAAAAAAAAAAACTAGGTCCCATTTGTAATGGGGTTGTCTTATACCAAATTCTATGGGGTATACCACTGTGCACTTTTTCTCCAGTCTTCAAGGGCCATTCTGTGCCCAGTGCACTGGGAGGGCATTGCATCAGAGTCCCAGCAATCACCTATGCTCATGATGGCTAAAAGTCTATGTTTTTGCAAACCAGGGAAAACAGTGCCAGGTCCTGCAAAAGGCTTCTTCCCTTGTCTCTACCACCCCAGGGAGCTCCTCAACTCTAATCCACAGGATTAATTTAAGGGGTGTCTCCTCACTCAGAACAGCACCTGGCTAAGCAAAATTGCAGTATGTGCCAGCAGTTTTGAGCACCTGGGGAAGTCAGGGGTTGGCCTGGGACTGATCCATCCTGGGCTACAATAAAAGAACAGAGCTGGGGAAATGCATGGGAGGGAGTGTTTTTCTCACCAACCCATCTGAAGAGGTGCTTAGATGGTAATTCTCTTTCTCTTTCTTAGCAAGTTTCATGTATGCAGGCAGGTGAGCTTCTATTCTTTATGTTAACCAAGCACTCACTCAAAACTTCTCAGAAGAAAATTAAGGTCCTAAAAAAATTCCCTGTAGGGTGTTTGCCAACTGTAAGAATTGAAACACTATTTCTACCCAGATATATATTTTATAAAGTTTATTAGGAAGGGTAGACACTCACTTCTATAAGTAACCTGACCACATGGTCCCTAGCCTGCATGTCCCTTCCTCCATTCCTCTCACCTGCCTGCTCTGTTCCCAATTTCTTCATACCTCCTTATCTCCTTGGTTCTACCCCGATCAAGCCTCAAACCTTGACTTTTATTGATGTACAGAATGTACACAGATGCAAACCTGGTGTAACTGTGCTATGTCAGGAATGTTTGATGTATAGGTGAAGCAATTCAGGAGGGGGAGGGGATGAACTTTTGCACAGGTTTATTTTGTGGTTTCAGTTAATATCCAATATGGAAGTATTTTTTGCATAATACATGCATAACCCAAACCACAATTCTTTACTATCTCTAGGAGTAGGGGCTCTTGGAAGAGAAAGGATAAGATACTTCTCAGGCCCATCTGCTTGAGCCAGTGTTCTTCACTGCTGCTTCTGATCAAGTTACCTCATCCTCCTCATCTTCCTGCTCCTGCTCCTGCTCCTGTCCCTGATCCTGCTACTCCTCCTTCACTGGCCCTGCCCCTGGCCCTGGCCCTGACCCCATCCCTGGCTAATAATCCTGTTTTGCTGCTGGTTGCTACTACTTCCTTTGGAATATACAAGCTGAGAGTCCTTGGAGGCACTCTATAGGCAGCTATTAAAAACAGGGGTATGTTTCCCTTTGGCAATAATTAGCCTCCAAACTCCCTGTCCATGTGGCAGGATAAGCAATCTGCTCCCTAGCATTTTACCTCTAGTGGAAGAGTAAAGAAGCCTACTCTTTCAAAAAAGGAAATAAAATTGCAACATGGTTCACTCTATGAAAAAGCAGTACATTTCCTATTTCAAACAGATGCCAGTTTAGGGATGCTTTTTCTTTCTTCCATTCCTGGGTACACAGGTCTGTGTAATTTTCTTGCCTGAAATTCAGGGGAGAAATACATTTCACTAAAACCTCTTGCCATTTTGGCCTACCTAGTTTCTAACATACATCCAATTAGGTATTTCTCCACACCATGTTTGGCAAGGAATTATCCTTAACTATGGGAGATTCTAGTGGTGTGACAAAAGGAATCTAAATGGATATGGAAGGAACTTTCAGGAGTCTGGAGGTGAAATTGTTAAGCCTTTTCAAACTCCATTGCTTTATGAAAATCTCTATATCTTTTTGCATTTTGCTGATTGTCTGCTTTAAGATTTATTTCTGTTGTTTTAAATTCATTTATTAATCTGATCAATTCTAGTCTGCTACATTAAATCATTTTAATATAATATGTTTTGGGCTATTATATATGTCCTATTACCTTTCCCCTATAACTATAGTGAACAAAAGATCATTGTAAAAATCCATAAACAATTTATGCAAACTCTTTGGCAAAACCATAAGCCTTTATGGATCCTACACTTACCATGAGATCCATAGAGGTAATATGTTGTCTTAAAAGCCTTTTCTGCATTTTACCCTTTGTTAAATTGTCATATAGATAATGGATGTACTCCATCAACCTGTAAAAAAACCATTGGATAATTTAATGAGCTAAATATCTTAAATTAATTCTAAATGGTCTTCAGATATGATTTTTAGAATTTTTTCAATAGTTCTGACTAATCACTTGCCTGCCTCTGAGTTATTTGTAACCAGAAGTAAAGGGTTCATTTAGTAGCTGAAGTGAATTGCAATAGCACTATTATAATCCCCACCTCTGCAATTGTAAAAATGTGATGGATGAGACATAACAGTCTCATACCATAGTAACTGGAAAGTCGTTCCTAGGGTGTGATACCCCTGGATGGCTGCCAAGAGGGAACATCTCCTATTTGTAACTCTTCACCTTACTCTACCATTCCACCAGAATGATCTAGATTTTTGATGACATTTTTAGTCCCAACTTCAACATTACAGAGGTTTGTGTCTTTTCTGGGCTCCTCTGCTACATTTTGAAATGATGGCATATATATCAGCCAAGGTTAAAAGATGGCTATACCTGAAAAACTTGTGACAAGTATCCATTAGCTTCTAAGTTTTTTTTTTTTAATGTCACACAGCAACTCATGTAAAATATGATAGTGGGTTTGTTTTCTATTATAATTAACTGTGCTTTTGTGAAATTGGGGGATTTTTGGTACTTTCATAAAATGTCCATTCTGTACTGTATTACTGTTTTATTATGAAAATCATTTGCATTCACACAGTGGTTCACAGACAAGTTAAAAAGGAAATGGATTTCATTTTTAGTGAGATATCTTTGTATTCTACCTCTCATTGGCAGATACAGTGTGTCACTTATTGGAAGTTATATATTTTTTATTTAAAATATTTTATTATTATTGTTTTTCCTTGTATGTGCAATGTAGCATTTGAGCTTTATTTTTTCCTCTCCTTTTTGTATTTGAAGCTTACATCACCAGTATTGAGAATATTGTCTAATTTTTTTTGATTTTGCATTAATATAAGTTTAAATATATTTGCCCCAATATCAATGCATACCCAAAAAGCTTAAGACTATAAAAATGATGACATTGGTTATTTAATAATTATGGGACTTTGCTTAATGATTATATCTGATTCCAGGAGAAGGGAACAAAAGAGCCATTGTACAGTGTGAAGAATCACAAGGTGAGAAAGGACCAAATTAATACAGGTAGAATTGATGAACTTCTACACTAATACAAGAGGACTTGAACTTGTTTTGGTTCAAAGTTGTGGCTGTTTGACATGTCAGAGGCAGGTTTTCCTAGGCCTACATTATAATAAGCACCTCACTTTGGCTGCCCTCCTGGCTCCCATAATCTAGTCCTTTTTCTATCTTTCATAGTGTGGCAAACTTTCTGTAGTCCTGACTACTGACTGGGTAAGTGCATAATCACATTAATCATTTTAATTGGGCCCTGGTTCAAGGACCTGTTAGAGGTGTATTTTCATTTACTTAGAATGCTTACACATAAGACTTTGGTATTCTATATTTCATCCAGAAGTCATTTTTCTCTTTTATTTGGATTTTTTGAATATTTTTTATTTCTCTTGCCAAGTGATTCATTTACCTCATAACTCAGCCATGCATCCCTAAGAGATCCCTGTTTTTCAAAATCCTCCTCAGGGAGGTATTTATAATTATTCTATAATACAAAGTTTAAGTTCTTTTGAGAATAATTTTAGAATAAGAAACATGCTACCTCTCTGAATCCAGAAAGCAAGCTGTTTGGATAAGGCACCATGAAGATGCCTGCACAGACCATGAGCTGCACCAGAAGACACAGAGTGAATTTTGCGATGTGGTGATTTGAACTATGTGGGGATGAATGCATTTGATGTATACTCATATATACTCTGAGGCTGAAGGGGACTGTCCTCTAATTGTCTAGTCTTCCATCAGATCTCAGGGGTAAATATGTAATTGGAAATCTGTTACCCTACAAACTATATTTCCCTGGAGCCCACTGACATCCTTTCATTATGTACTTCTGTGGACAGGGGGTTATATGGCATGTGGTTCCTGGTCTCTCTCTCTTTGCTTCCTGGGTTGCAACTGTGGTGGAGTATGGTTCTTGAACAGGTAGATTAGCCATGGGCACATGTTTTTTTTTGGGGGGGGGTTGGTTGGTTGTTACATTTTTATTCCTTTATTCTAATGATCATTAATAAATCTCTTAAAATATAATATTTTAATTATTGTACATTAATTTTAATTTTTACAAAAGGACAGAGAGAGCAGAAGATATATGCTGAAATCATGAAGTGGTGGGGTGGTAATGGGACAGAATACATAGACACTGGGGTAAGAGGCAGAAAATTTTCCTTGGATAGTTTCTTCAGGTGCAAAGATCAAAGGTAATTTTAAAAACGTATTGATGGATTACTACCTGACACAAGTACAGAAATCCAAGGAAGGAATAGAGTTAGAAAAGAATTGGATTGGGGAGAGTAAATAAAAAATTTTAAATCATGTGTAATTTAGTTTGTGATAAGTCCAAAACTGGATGTCTTTGGGTTAGAATAATGTAGTTTATTTCCCCACTCTCACATCAATCAAAGACCATTTAGAGTCTTGCTAAATTCCTCCAGGAATGCAAGACCACCACTTTGGAGACATTGAAGTAGACAATGAAAAAAATAGATGGGCAGACTGTCTTTTTATTTCATGCCTTAAAATTGGAACAACAGATGGGGAATATTTATCTACAAGCCTCCAGCAACATCTGATTGGACCAAAGGGAGAAGCCAATTCTTCATTTTTTTCAGGAATCTTAAATCAAAGGAAATAGCTAATTTCAGTGTTAAAAATTATTAGTTTAATGAAATTACCCAGGAATAAAAACTTCTCACTTAAATAGTTTGGATTAGAGAAAATGGAATATTAATTATCCTCACTGAGACAGTCTTAATCTGTTCCTGACTTTAGCCATATATTTGGAACAAGCAGAAAAAAATATATTAGAGAAAATTCAATCAAATCCAATATACTCCAATTCAATTCAATAAACATTTATTAAGCATCTGCTTTTTAATACTGCTTTGTTAGAGGAGAGATAGATACAAACAAGACATGGCCTATCCTTTTACAGTTAATAATCTCACTCTTTGAGGTGCACAAATATCTTTGATAGAAGTTTCTAAGTAAAGATAGTAATTAGAATAGACTAAGCCATTCCTTGTTTTAAAGTGTTTGTAGAAAGGTGATGACTGGAGGAAATTAAGAATTCTGACTTTATATGGAAAAATTTATACTCTCACAGAAGCCTATACTCCATCCATTTTGGTCTCTGGCACAAAAGAAAAAGCCCCATAAATTAGTTGCCTGCGTTCGTCATCTTTCCCCCTGGGTATAAAAAGAAAATTCACATAAACATTATCACTATGACTCTTTACCTAGAAATAAAGATCATAAAGCATTTATAAAAATGTCACAAGAAAATATGTTCTTCTGAAAATTGGTGAAGCTATGCATTTTGGTAGAATTTTGCATTTCTTTAAAGATATATGTTTGTGATTGATATTTTGTCCTTTATAGCACAGCCTTCAAAGCAGCTGTTAAATGTCAAGTTATTAATTTACACATTGCAAAATGTAGCATGAGCAAACAAATTTTTATCTTTCAAAATCAACTTCAGAGATAAAGATCTTAACTTTGGCATATCATAAAATGCCTTATTTTTAATCACCATAAGTCAAAATTACATGCACAATTTTAGACATGCATACAAGAGCAACTACTGATCAAGTGGTCTGACCTACCTTTAAGAGTGCCATGAGAAATTGGAATATAAGTAATTTTTTCTAAGCTTGTTTTTATCATGTCTGTTGACAGAGATTCTATTCAATTGCTTTTAAACTGGAAAGAGAAAGAAAAGTTAAATTTAAATCACAAATTCCAGGTTCTTTGTTTCTAGAGTTTATTAATAATCACTTGAAATAGAGAAAGAAGATCTATAGAGATTAAAGCCTAATCTAATCTAACTCTGACCATATGATTCTCCACAAGGCTGTCTCTCTCAATCATGGTCCACCGCTGCTGTCCAAGGGAAGAGAGCCAGGGCAACCCCTAACCCCCTTCTTTTATCTTCTTTTTTGAACAAGACCCATAACTTTTAGTTCCAGGCCATGTTCCTAGGACTCTTCACCTGTTGTATTCAAAATGAGAGAGAGGAGAAGAGTGGTGACCTCCCTTCTCAAACTGGGGTTCATGGGAGACAGCTGATGTTTGGGGTTGACTCAGAGAGAGGAGAGGGCATTTCAAGATTTTACCCCTTCTGCCTTCCCTCCTTAGCTATGGCAGCTCTCCCAGATTTGCTATACTCCCTCTTGTACCCCCTCCACCACTAGAGACCAAAGTTTCTCCCCTTGATCTGTTCACTCACACTTGATTCATTGTTTGAGGAAAGACAATTAAATCAGGGTAATACAAAGAAAAACTGGCAGGGAAAAGAATGGGAAAGTAAAGTGGGAAAAAGGGGGTCCCTGTCTCTATCTAAAACCCTTTTCCCTCCCTCCTCAAGTTTGGGGGGAACTCTGGCTTTGGCAGCCTGAGCCCCCTGAGAGATAGTCAGGTTGACTGACCCTGGGTTTGGCTCCTTAGCCACAGTTCAGACCCAGGGCAACAGAAGCTGAGGTAAAGTCTGACAGAGATTCAAAATGCATTTTCTCAGGTTTCTCCTCAGTAAATTCTTTCAATTGGGAAATGTTGAGGGGAAGGATTTCCAGTCTCAATCAGGAAAAAGTAGGTAAGATTCAGGAGAAAATCTTATCCCGCCTACTCTCTCCAGCTTCTTTCAAATTAGAGACCAACTCCTCTTCCAGTCAGAAATCTCCTCCTCTAGATTCCAATCTCCTGGGGCCTCTTCCCTGACAAGGTGATCAATTCCACACACTCTTCAGCCTGGCAGTTTTTCTTTAGTGCCAGCCTCTGACACATTACGACTTCTGTTTGCAGTGTTCATATGACATTTAGCCACATAGTGTGGTTGGGTGAGCTGGGGGGAGGGGGTTACATTACACAGTCCCCTGTGATCCTATGGGGAGATGAACATGTTGAAATCTCCCTAATTGAGGGTTTTGGGATATTAACATGCCTAGTCACCCCAATGAGTCATTTCACATAACCAGCTTATACCTCTAAATATCTCTTACTTATATAACATATTGTGCTTTACAAAAAGGGGAATTACAACAATTTGGGGATAAGAGGGACATAAAAATGAAGAAAAAAATGATTGATAGACTCACTGACTAAATACCAATTAGGGGGCATTCCCTGTTGGCATAAGAGTTTACCTTCAGAATAAATATGTTCAACTCTCTTCAGTTAAGTTGTGGAAAGGAAACTAAAACAACTTCTGGACTTTCTGCCACTGTGTTGGAACAAGCAATAGTGGGAATATTAGAGAGAGAAGAAATTGACATGACTGACAGTTGGTGGGGGAGGGGCAACTGGGAGTGACAGTTGGTCTTGTGATGAGGACTTCCTGCCTGGCATGGGAAGTGTGTGGGGAGGTTCTTCCCAGTCTCTGGATAGTAGAGCCTCTATTTTCTTTGGTCCGAAGACACAGGCCCAACCAGCTCTGAAAGTCAGAACTTTTCTTTGTGCTTGCTGTCTACTGCTAAGATTTTGAAATGAAGAAAACTCCCACAGATATAGAGTAGACAGGAATAAGAGAAACCCTCCACCAGCCTGTGAGGCCTGGCCTCAGCTCCAAAGCTGAGAAAGACTCAAACCGTATCTAAGGAAATCCCTCTTCCCTCATACCTCTCCAATCCGAACTGGTTATTAAAATTCATCTTATTTGAATATTGCAGGGAGATAAGTGGATTATATTTTCAGGGGGGCATAAAGGGAGCTGAACTTCAGTTCAGTCATTGAACTACAAATGGTCCTTATAGAACCCCTGCTAGGAGTCCAAAGTCTGGGGAAAGTTTTGTCCCTCAGGAGGATCCATGTTTACCTGCTCTGGGGCATCTTTGGCATCAATTCATAGAGAAGGCATCCCCACAGGATATCATAAGTGGCTCATTTCTTGGACACCCCATTTGTTGAAAAATAGCCTTTTGGCAAGGTGTATCTCTTTCCTTTTGCCTCACTAGCAGCCATATTCCCTCTCTACCTTCAACTCCTCCATTCCCTGCTACAAATCTTCCACATCCCCTGTTCTTCATATCCACCCATCTTTCCCTATAAATATTACACAGTTCATTATATCCCAAACTTCACTCTGAGTCTTTTGATGCAGTGTGGTCTCCAAAGGCTTCCTCATGGCACCTTCTCCAAAAAATCCACTTTCTTGATTTGATGAATTGGTGGATTTCTTTTCCTAAAATTTTTCCAAAAGATTTTAAAGCTTAGATTTTAGGATAATTATATAATCCCTCCTGAGGAGGGTATTGACCAAAACCAGAATCACCCTAGAATACATGACTAAGTTATGAAGTATATGAGTCAATTGTCAAAAGAAAACCCAAACCTGCCCCCCACCACCAAAAAACAAACAAACAAATAAACCAAAAAATGTAAATAAATAAAAGAGCAAAAATTACATTCTGGATGAAACATAAAATACCAAAATCTCAAGTATATAAAATTATGAGTAAAAAGAAAAAAAACAGTAACAAGTCCTTGAATCACCAACAAGGCACAATTAAAGTGCTTTATGTCCTACAAGCCTAGAGGAAAATTACTGTAATATATCACTTACCCATTGGCAGTCTGGACTATAGAAAATTGCCATATTATGAAAAGAAGAGACTAGATTCTGAGGTAAAAGGGAAATATGATTCCCTGGTATGATTTTACCTTCAATCTCAGGGATGGAGGAGACAAAATGAAAGCCAAATTAGGGTACTTGTAGGAAATCTGGAACATGGAAGTCCTGCATGTGAATTTGTCAAGCAGTGTCTTCCTTGAAACTCAAAACAAGTCCTCTTTCTTGGTGTAGATCTTCATAAGTCCCACAAGGATTGGTGGTCTCCTTGATCTTCTGCTTCTTAGCACTGTACAATGGCTCTTCTGTGATCTCTTCTTCTGAAATCAGATACAATTATTTGTAAAAGTTCCATAATATTTAAAAATCAATTGTAGGTTTCCATAGTCCTTATTTTGCAGGCTGTGGTAACAACCCATTACTGTGAACTGGAATTGCTGCCCATAAAAAGATAGAGCTCTGAATGGATTTGGTGACAGACCCAGAATCCATAAGGACCAATGCCTTTGCCACAGCAAAGAGTTTTTCTAATTTGTCTAAGGACTTTTTGTAATGGTATTAGCTCCAGTCCAGTCATATGAGGGGGCTACAAATAAAGACAATATTACAGAACATATAACTAATAGAACACAGTAAATAAAAGTGACATAGTATACCAGAATATTATAGATTAGATTAATATGGGAATTTGAAAACAAAGTTAAATCTTAAAACAAGCCATCAGATAATATAATGTATGTGACAGGATATAGTCACTCAGTGTCAGTACAAGGTACCTGTTTTATATGTGAACAATGAATCCCAAAGTCCATTTCTACTATTTTAATAACCATTGGAGTGGTTAACAGTACTTGAAATTGACCTTTCCAGGCAGGTTGAATTTTTCCAGATTTCGTGGAGTTCTCAAAATTTGACATTTAAGTCCTGTATAAAATAAGCAATTGAACTGGCTCTCTCACCCCCAGTAATGATATGTATGAAGGAGAAAAATGCTTAGCCTGTATGGGGAGATGCCCAAAAAGCATCTCAAATGATGAAATGTGTAGATCTCTCCTGGGCTTGCTATGAACATAAAAGAGCTAAAGGGAGAACATCAAGCTATTTCAAGTGAGTCTCATTGAATAATATCCAACCATATTTTTAACATGCCTTTCCATTCTCTCTATTTGGCCTGAGCTCTGGTAGTGATGGGGTACATGGCATTGGAGAATGATACCCAAAGGAGAATACATCAGAGACATCAGATGATTCAATGTGACCAGACAAACTTAATAATATCCAGCTGTGGGTATGGCAATAAAGTCAATTTATAAATGCTCAAAATGTGTGTAAAGTAGAGGATGCCCACCAAAAGCTTTGCCATGAAAAGCACATTGATTGTATGGCTGGCAAATGGGACAGGCTGCCCATACTTTAGAAGCTATGGTGGTTATTCCAGGGGCTATCCATACCTATTTTTTTTAAAACATTAATTTTATTTGGTTATTTCCAAACATTATTCATTGAAAACAAAGATCATTTCCTTTTCCTCCCCACCCTCCAACCACCTCTCCCATAGGCGATGCATGATTCCATTAGGTATCACATGTGTTCTTGACTCGAACCCATTTCCGTGTTGGTGGGATTTGCATTAGAGTGTTCATTTAGAGTCTCTCCTTAGTCATATCCCCTCAACCCCTGTAGTCAAGCAGTTGCTTTTCCTCGGTGTTTTTATTCCCACAGTTTATCCTCTGCTTGTGGATAGTGTTTTCCTCCTAGATCCCTGCAGATTGTTCAGGGACATTGCATTGACCCTAATGGAGAAGTCCATTACATTTGATTGTACCACAGTGTATCAGTCTCTGTGTATAATGATTTCCTGGTTCTGCTCCTTTCGCTCTGCATCACTTCCTGGAGGTTGTTCCAGTCTCCATGGAATTCCTCCACTTTATTATTCCTTTTAGCACAATAGTATTCCATCACCAAAATATACCACAATTTGTTCAGCCATTTCCCAATTGAAGGGCATCACCTCATTTTCCAATTTTTGGCCACCACAAAGAGTGCAGCAATGAATATTATTGTACTAGTCTTTTTCCTTATTAGCACTTTGGGGTACAAACCCAGCAGTGTTATGGCTGGATCAAAGGACAGACAGTCTTTTATTGCCCTTTGGGCATAATTCCAAACTGCCGCCAGAATGGTTGGACCAATTAACAACTCCACAAGCAATGAATTAGTGTCCCTACTTTGCTGCATCCCCTCCAGCATTCATTACTTTCCATAGCTGTCATGTTAGCCAATCAGCTAGGTGTGAAGTGATACCTCAGAGTTGTTTTGATTTGCATCTCTCTGATTATAAGAGATGTAGAACACTTTTTCATGTGCTTATTAATAGTTTTGATTTCTTTGGCTAAGAATGGCCTGTTCATGTCCCTTGCCCATTTATCAATTGGAGAATGGCTTGATTTTTTGTACAATTGATTTAGCTCTTTGTAAATTTGAGTAATTAAACCTTTGTCAGAGGTTTTTATGAAGATTGCTTCCCAATCTGTTGCTTTCCTTCTGATTTTAGTTACATTGGTTTTCTTTGTATAAACCTTTTTAATTTTATATATTCCAAATTATTTATTTTGCATTTTGTGACTCATTCTAAGTATTGCTTGGTTCTAAAATCTTTGCCTTCCCAAAGGTCTGACATGTATACTATTCTGTGTTCGCCTAATTTTCTTATAGTTTCCTTCTTTATGTTCAAGTCATTCACCCATTTTGAATTTATCTTGGTGTAAGGTGTGAGGTGTTTTCTAAACCTAATCTTTCCCACACTGTCCTCCAATTTTCCCAGCAGTTTTTATGAAATAGTGGATTTTTGTCCCAAAAGCTGGGTTCTCTGGGTTTGTCGAATACTGTCCTGCTGAGGTCACATACCCTGAGTCTATTCCACTGATCCTCCTTTCTGTCTCTTAGCCAGGACCAAATTGTTTTGATGACCGCTGCTTTATAATATAGTCTGAGATGTGGGACTGCAAGGCCCCCTTCCTTTGTATTTTTTTTTCATTGTTTCCCTGGGTATCCTTGATCCTTTGTTCTTCCAAATGAACTTTTTTATTTATATATTTATATGTTTTTTTTCTAAATCAGTAAAAAAATTTTTTTGGAGGTTCAATGGGTATGGCACTAAATAGATAAATGAGTTTGAGTTGGATGGTCATTTTTATTATATTGACTCATCCTACCCATGAGCTCTTAATGTTTTTCCAATTGTTCAGATCTAGTTTTAGTTGTGTGGAGAGTGTTTTGTAGTTGTGTTCAAATAGTTCCTGTGTATGTCTCAGGAGATAGATTCCTAAGTATTTTATTTTGTCAAAAGTGATTTTGAATGGGATTTCTCTTTCTATTCCTTGCTGCTGAGCTGTGTTGGAAATATATAGAAATACTGATGACTTATGTGGGTTTATTTTGTATCCTGCAACTTTTGCTAAAGTTGTTGATTATTTCGATTAGCTTTTTGGTTGAATCTTTAGGTTTCTTTAAGTAGACCCTCATGTCATCCACAAAGAGCGATAATTTGGTCTCCTCTTTGCCTATTTTAATGCCTTCAATTTCTTTTTCTTCTCTAATCACTATTGCTAGGGTTTACAGTACAATGTCAAAAAATAGAGGTGATAATGGGCTTCCTTGTTTCACTCCTGATCTTATTGGGAATGCATCTAGTTTAACCCCATTGCAGATGATATTAGTTGATAGTTTTAGATATATACTGTTTATTGTTTTTAGGAAAGGCCCTTTTATTCCTATGCTTTCTAATGTTTTTAATAGGAATGGGTGTTGAATTTTATCAAAGGCTTTTTCTGCCTATATTGAAATAATCATGTGATTTTTGTTGGTTTGCTTGTTGATGTGGTCAATTATGTGGATGGTTTTCCTAATATTGAACCAGCCCTGCATCCCTGGTATAAATGCTATTTGATCATGGTGAATGACTCTTCTGATCACTTGCTGGAGTCTTTTTGCTAGTATCCAATTTAAGATATTTGCATTTATATTCATTAAGGAGATTGGTCTATAATTTTCTTTCTCTGTTTTTGACCTGCCAGGCTTTGGAATCAGTACCATGTTTGTGTCATAGAAGGAATTTGGTAGAATTCCTTCTTTGCTTATTATGGCAAATAGTTTGTATTGTACTGAGGTTAGCTGTTCTTTGAATGTTTGATAGAATTCACTGGTGAATACATCAGGCCCTGGGGATTTTTTCTTAGGAAGTTCTTTGATGGCCTGTTGGATTTCTTTTTCTGAAATGGGATTATTTCAGAAATCTATTTCTTCTTCTGTTAGTCTAGGCAATTTATATTTTTGTAAATATTCATCTATATCACCTAGGTTGGTATATTTATTGCCGTATAGTTGAGCAAAGTAGTTTTTAATGATTGCCTTAATTTCCTCTTCATTGGAGGTAAGGTCCCCCTTTTCATCCATGATGCTGTTAATTTGCCTTTCTTCTTTCCTTTTTTTAATTAGATTGACCAGTACTTTGTCTATTTTGTCTGTTTTTTCAAAGTACCAGCTTCTAGTCTTATTTATTAGTTTAATAGTTCTATCACATTCAATTTTATTAATTTCTCCCTTAATTTTTAGGATCTCTAGTTTGGTTTTCTTCTGGGGGTTTTTAATTTGTTAGTTCTCAAGTTTTTTGATTTGCATTTCCAATTCATTGATCTCTGCCCTCCCTAATTTTTTAACATATGCACTCAGGGATATGAATTTTCCTCTAAGTACTGACTTGACTGCATACGATAAGGTTTGAAAGGATGTCTCACCATTGTAATTTTCCTCAACAAAACTATTAATTGTTTCTATGATTTCTTCTCTAACTAACAGATTTTGGAGTATCATATTATTTAATTTCCAATTAATTTTTGATTTGGCTCTCCATGTACCTGTACTGATCAATATTTTTGTTGCTTTATGATCTGAAAAGGTTGCATTTATTATTTCTGCTTTTCTGCATTTGAGTGCCATGTTTCTGTGACCTAGTGTATAATCTATTTTTGTGAATGTGCCATGTGGTGCTGAGAAGATGTATTCCATTTTGCCCCTATTTATTTTTCTCCATATGTCTATTAACTCTAATTTTTCTAAGATTTCATTCAATTCTTTTACTTCTTTCTTATTTATTTTTTGGTTTGATTTATCTAAGTTTGATAGTGGTTGGTTCATATCTCCCACTAATATGGTTTTACTGTCTATTTCCTCCTTCAATTCTCCTACTTTCTACATTAGAAATTTGCATGCTATACCATGTGGTGCATATATGTTGATTAGTGATATTTCCTCATTGTATATACTCCCTTTAACAGAATATATTTGCCTTCCCTATCCCTTTTGATCAAGTCTATTTTTGCTTTGGCTTTGTCAGATATCATGATTGCAACTCCTGCCTTCTTTTATCAGTTGAGTTCCAAAAGGACTTACTCCATCCTTTAAATCTAACCCTGTGAGCATCAACCTGCCTCATATGTATTTCTTGAAGACAACATATTGTAGGGTTTTGATTTCTAATCCAATCTGCTATTTGTCTATGTTTTATGGGTGAGATCATCCCATTCATGTTCAAAGTTATGATTGTCATTTGTGGATTCGCTGGCATTTTGATATCTTCCCCTAGTTCTGACCTTTCTTCTTTAACTATATCCTTTTGAACCAGTGATTTTCTTTGGGTCAGTCCCCCTAGTCCCCTCCCTTGATATGCTTCCCTTTCTAGCCCCTACATTTTAATTCTCCCTTCCACTACCCTCTCTCCTTCCCTCCCTTTTTATATTCCCTCCCCCTCCCCCTCCTTAATTTCCCTTTCTTTCTTACCCTGTTGGATAAGATAGAATTCAGGATCCCACTGGATGTGGATATTCTTCCCTCTCAGAGTTGATTTCACTGAGAGTAAGGATTAAGTAATGCCACTTCACTCTCTCCTCCTCTCATTCTCATATGAGAGTTCTTCCCCTCCCCTTCCCATGTATATCTTTGTATGGGAAAGATTATTCTATTTAGTCCCACATTTCTTGAAGTAAATCTTAGTATTGTCGACGATTCCCCCCCTCCATTTTTCTTTCTTTGCCCCCCTTTCACCAAATCTTCTTGATGCCCCACTCTTTCCCTATGCGTGATTCTTCTAACTACTCTTATGATGCATACAATTTTTGAGAGTTACACAATACTTTTTCCCCACATATTAATATATATAACTTGATGTAAATGTAGTCCTTATAGAAGAGAGTTTGACTTAAAGAAAAAGATAAGATTTATCTCCTTTTTCCTTTCTTTCATATTTACCTTTTCATGTTTCTCTTGCTTTCTGTGATTGGATATCAATTTTTCCCTTAAGTTCTGGTCTTTTCTTAGCAAATGCGTGGAAATCTTCTATTTTGTTGAATGCCCATACTTTCCCCTGGAAGTATATAGTCAGTTTTGCTGGGTAGTTGATTCTTGTTTGGAGACCTAGCTCTCTTGCCTTTCTAAATATCGTGTTCCATGCTTTGCGGTCTCTTAGTGTGTTAGCCTCTAAGTCATGTGTGATCCTTATGGGAGCCCCCCTATATCTGAAGCTCCTCTTCATGGCTTCTTGTAGGATTTTCTCCTTTTCTTGGAAGCTCTTGAATTTGGAGATTACATTCCTGGGGGTTGTCTTCTGGGGATTTAGTATAAAGGGTGTTCTATGAACCCATTCTATTTGTATTTTGCCCCCTTGCTCCAGAAGATGTGGGCAATTTTCTTCTATATTCTCCTGAAGTATACCTTCGAGGTTTTTGTTTATCTCTGATTTTTCAGACAGACCAATAATTCTCACGTTTTCTCCTCTTCCTCTGTTTTCAAGGTCTGTGGTCTTTTCAGTGAGATATTTTGTTTTCTTCTAATTAATTAACTTTTTGGCTTTGCTTTATTGATTCTTGATGTTTTGCAAGCTCACTGTCTTCCAGTTGCTTAATTCTGGTCATTAGGGACTGGCTTTGCTTTTCAGCTTTGTCTGCCCTTCTATTAGATGCTTCCAACTCTTTCTCCAATTGTGAAGTCTTGTCTGTTGGACTGCTGATCTCTTTCTCCCGTTTTTCTTTCCAGAAGGTTTCCATCGTTTGGATAAGCTCCAATTTGAGTCCTTCCAGAACTTGTGGATAATTTCCATTTTGTGAGGCATGTTTTGATTTTGTTTGGATTTCATCCTCTTTCTCTTCTTTTCCTTGGGTACTCCTGCTTTAAAACTTTTCAATAGTCACTTTTCCCCCCCTTTCTTCTTGGAGGTTTGATTTTGGGCCATGTGAGCCATTCCTTTGGTGGTTTTATTCCCCTTTCCTTTTTGATCTTGGGTCTGGTTGATATGGGTGGGTTTCCTGTGAATTTAGGTTGCCTTAGACTAGTTCTTTCCAGCCTCTGAGATTTCTTGGAGTGCAGGCCCCTGTGCTCAGCACAATCACCCCTGTGTTCAGGGTGGGGCCTCCCCTATGCTCAGTGTGGCTGCCCCTTTGCTCAGCACAGCCTCTTCTATGTTCTGTGTGGCCTCTCCTGTGCTCAGCATGGCCACCCCTTTGCTCAGCGCAACCGCATCTGTGCTCAGTGCAGGATTCTCCCATGAAACCACCCTGAGAAGTCGTTTCCTAGCAGTCTTTAGATCACAAGGACCCTGGTGTGCCCCCCTAGACAGAGACTTTCCTCACTCACTCGCTGTCCCAGTGAGTGCTCTGATAATTTGGTCTGGTTTGGTGGGGTAGGTGGGAGGGGAAGGGCGGCTCAGTTCACATTTTTGTGCAAACTTTTCCTCCTTCTTATAGGGTGGAAATGTTCAAGCCCCACATACCTTCGTTTCTGTGGGGTACTGGAGAGTCCCTCTGTTCTTCCAAAGGTGATTTTTATGTTCTCTTGAGGTAGTGTATTTTGTTCAGTGCTGGGGAGAGGAAGCGATTCGGGTCTAGATTGCAGCCATGTTAACCCGGAAGTCCTAATGTAGTGTTTTTAATGTTGACAAAATGTTTGAGTGCTGGGGAGAGGAAGTGATTCATGTCTAGATTGCAGCCATGTTTACCCAGAAGTCTATCCATACCTTTTTAACAGAGTCTAATGGATAAGCATATTTGGGGGTAAAAACTTCTCGGCAGTAGGGGTTTCCTTTCATATGACATCAATACCCCATTCATATGTTGTGTTTTAAACTTTTGTTTTCATTTTTCCACTTCCTGTTTGTTATAAGAAGGATATAAATTTGAATTTTTACTAGTTGTCAAAGTTAAAATCAATTTAAGTCCTTTTAAGGCAGTAAGCTTTGATGCAGTATCTGACTGATGGTTCTCTCTAGAGATAGGATCATTATCCCCTGTATGGGCAGGGCAAAGAACTACAGCAAGAACTTCAAGTAGCTTCATTAATGATCTATGCTTTTTTGATACATTTTTCCAACAGAAGTTTCCATTAGCAAGGCCATGGGATTATTAGAGTGGTAAATGTTTTAACATTTATTTATAAATACAATGGGCTTATCTTTAAAGAAAAGTTTTTCTTTTAAAACTCTCAATGTCTTGTTGAGAGAAAGGTGTATTATGACTAATGATTACTAAGTTCCCTTTTTTAATTTAAGTGGGAACATGCCTTAGAGGGAGTAGGCCTTTGTTTGAATTATCTGTGATTACTGCTGTTTGGCTAGTTGTTTAGATTGTAGTGGAATGGGTGGGGGAAGGAAGGAGAAGTCAGTGAATAGGGAGGGAGGGGTTGGTCAGGAGGTAGGGAGATTGGGTGAAAGGAACAGGGGAAAGGTTGCAGAGGAGAGAAGGAAATATGGTCAGATTGAGGAAGGGCTTATCTGGGGCAGGGGCAAGGCATGGAGGAGAGTAGGTATGGTAGGATGGGTGGGTTTGCTGCTCAACTGTTAATCTGAGAGAAAATTTGGCTAATATCCATTTTTTTCTTATTTTCTCGTCATTTATCAAGAATAGCTTTTCCTCAGAAATTTTGATCTCTTACTTCTTAGCAGATTCCCCTACTCCTCTCCTCTCTGTTTTATTCTTTTCTTTCTTCCTTATCCTCCAGATGTTCTAAATTAAATAAATTGTTATCACACTTTATTCTCATTTCCACTTATTCTTTTCTTCTTTTTGTTACTATTTTTGCTATTACATAGTCTCTAAAGCAGGTGGGTGTGTTAGAATTGCTATTCCCTGACATCTGTCTCTATAACTTTAGATTTTTAGATATTATTTAAGTTATTTTTAACCCTTACCTTCCTTCTTAGAATCAATTATATTGTCAGGTGTTGATTGTTTACATAATAGCTTACGCAGCTTACAAATCTTTTTTTCTTAAGTCTTACCTTCTGTCTTAGAGTCAATACTGTGTATTGGATGCAAGGCAGAAGAGTCACAAAGGCTAGGTAAAGGGGGTTAATTGACTTGGTCACACAGTTAGGAGGTATCCAAAGTCAGATTTGAACCTAGGACTTCCTCTTCTCTAGGCCTGGCTCTCCATCCACTAAGCCACCCAGCTGCCCCCTCCATCAATTCTTCAGTAAATTGCTCATATTAATATCTCCTATGCTGATGGGTATCATGCAAGGAGTTCATTTCCTTTTCTTCCTTCCTTCCTTCCTTCCTTCCTTCCTTCCTTCCTTCCTTCCTTCACTCCTGCCTCCCTTTCCATCTTTAATTTTTCATATTAATATAATTTTAATATTTTTCTGACACTTCCTAACAATATTTTCCCCCTTTTCACTACCCCCTGCCCAAAATAAATAATATGATATACATTACACATGTATTTCCAGATAATACATATATCTCTGTTCATCAAGTTGTGAAATGGCACATATTACTTATAGTAGAGAAAAATTCTTGGAGGTAATACTATAAAGAATGGTGTATTTCAAAGTACATACAGATTCCATCTATTCCTTCTCATGTGGTGGATATCCTTTTACATGAGTCCCTTGGGGCTGATCTGGATCCTTGCCTTCTTGATAACAGTTAAATAATTTATGGTTTATTATCACATATTATTTTTGTTACTCTGTAAAACATTCTCTTGCTTCTGCTCACTTCAATTTGCATTGTTTCATATAGGTCTCTCAAAGATATTTTTGTGATCAGCTTGTTTCTAATTTCTTATGGCAAAATATTATTTTATGACACTCATGTATGACACTTTTCCAACCGTTCCTCAATTGGTGGATATCACTTCAGTTTCTAGTTCTTTGTCACCACAATTAGAGCTACTAAAAATATTTTTCTATACATAAGCTCTTTCTCCCTATTTTTAGTTTCTTTGGGAAACAGATTTAGAAGTGGTATTTCTGGGTTAAATGATTTGCGCAGTTTCCAGAATGGTTGAATCAGTTCACAACTACAAAAACAATATATTAATGTTTTGATTATTCCACATCCCTTCCAACATTTATCATTTTCTTTTTTATTGTCATGTTAGTCTGTGAGTTGGTACCTCAGAATTGTTTTTATTTGTATTTCTCTAATCAACAGGGATTTAAAGCTTTTTTTCGCATGACTAAAGTTAGTTTTAATTTTTTTCATCTGAGAATTGCCTGTTCATATTCTTTTATCATTTGTCAAATGAGGAATGCTCTATATTTTGATAACTTCACACAAGTCACTAAAATTTGATAAATGTGCTCTTTTTCAGAGAAAATTGCTATAAATATGTTTTCTTCATATTTTCTGTTATTTAATCTTAGTTGCATTGATTTTGTTTGTGCAAAACTTGGATAATTTAGTGTAATAAAATTTATCTATTTCACACCTCATAATGTTCTCTAAGTTTTATTTCGACATAAATATTTTCTTTTTCAATATGTCTGGTAAGTAAATTATTTTTTGCTCCCTTAATTTGCTTATGGCATCACCCATTATTTCTAAATCATAAATTCATTTTTATTTTAACTTGATATATAGCATGAGGTGTTTGTCTATGCCTAATTTTTGCCATCCCATTTTCTAGTTTTCCTAACAGTATTTGGATCTTTGAGTTTTTTCAAACACTAGGCTAATCTGGTCATTTGTTATTATGTATAAATCATCTAATCTATTCCATGGATCTACCACACTCTTTCTTATCTAGTATTAGATTTTTTTGGAATATTTTTTGCTTTATAATAAAAATTGAGATCTGGTAAAACTAAACCACATTTCTTCATATTTTTTCCCATTCATTTCTCATGATGTGGTAATCGATATTTTTTCCTAGCTCAATAAAATTTTTTGGGGGCAATTTGGTATGGCACTGAATAAGTCCATTAATTTAGGTAGATTTGTAGTTTTATATATTAGCTTAACCTACTCCTGAGAAACTAATGTTTTTCCAAATGTTTAGATCTTACTTCATTTGTAAGAAATATGTTTTGTAGTTTTGATCATATAGGTCTTGGACTTGCCCTGGCAGCTATGCTTCCTGGTTTTATTTTGTTTTCATATTATATATAGTAATCTCATGTTCAATTATTATGTCTATATCTTTGTGAACTTTATTAGTAATATAGAGAAATGATAAAGATTTATGTGGTTTTATTTTATACTCTGAAATATTGCTAAATGTTAATTGTTTTGATAACATTTTTGGATGGTTCTCTAGAATTCTTTAGATAAACCATCAGATAATTTGCAAACATTTATACCTTTATTTCTTTGTTACCTATTTTAATTTCTTGATTTTCTTCTCATTGCTAATGGTAGCATTTCTAATACAATATTGAATAGTAGTAGTGATAATGGACATCCTTGTTTCACTATTGATCTTTTCAGCATTCCTTCAAACTTATCTCCATTGTAGATAATGTTTGCTGGTGGTTTTAGATAGACAATATTTTTAATTTTGCAGAATGTTCCATTTATTCCAATATTTTCTTATGTTTTTAATAGTAATAGATACTATATTTCTCCAAACCTTTTTTTGCACCTATTGAAAATATAATTTTGTTTGTATTGATATTGTCAATTATGCTGATAATTTTCCTGAATGTTGAATCACCCCTACATTACTGATATAGAACTCACCTAGTCAGTGTATGATCCTGGTGACATATTGCTATAATCTCCTTGCTAGTGTTTTTTAAAGATTTTTGCATCCATGTTCATTAGGAATATTGGTCTATTATTTTATTTATATTTTGTTATTTTTAGTTTGGTTATCAATACCAAATTTGTGACATGAAAGAAATTTGGTAGAATTCTTTCCTCAGATTTTTTTTCCAAATAGTTTATAAATTATTAGAATTGTGTTCTCCCTGGGAATTTTTTCTTAGGGAACTCATTGATGGATTGTTCAATTTATTTTTCTGAAATGTAGTTATTTCAGTATTCTATTTCTTCTTCTATTAGTGTGGACTAGTCATACCTAAATTCTCATCTATTTCACTTAATTGCCTTGGATTTGGACAAAGCAGATGCTAATGTTTGCTTTAATTTACTTTTGATTGTTTGTAATTTCACTCCGTTTTATTTTTAACACTCATAATTTGATTTACTTCCTTATTTCAATAAAATTTAAAAATGGATTATCTATTTTATTGTTTTTAAATAAAATTGGTTCCTTTTATCACAATATAATATCCTTCCTCATTTCTTAATTTTCCACTTTTGTTATGTCTGTGATCAAAATCACTACCCCATTTTTTAAATGTTGTTTTTAACTTAACTGAAGTATGGCATATTTTCCTTCAGGTCTTTAACTTTACTCAGTGTGTTTCTCCTTTTTTTCGATGAATTTTTTGTGGGGAGAATATTGTAGGATTCTGGCTTTTATTTCACTCTACTATCCTCTTCCATTTAATGAGTGAGTTAATCCTATTTACATTCAAAGTTATGATTACTGTATATATCCTATTTTCCTTCTGTTTGCTCTTCTCTTTATCTTCTTTCACCCTTTATCTATTCACAGATGTTTTTGTTTTGTTTACCTACCTCTCCAAGTTCTTTTTCCCTTTTTGTTACTCCCCCTTTTTCATTTCCCTTCCTTTTCTTACTTTTCTATTATATATAATATAGTTTTTGAAATCTATTTAAGGTGAATTTTCCCCCATTTTCTGCCAGTTCCAATTAAAATAAGGTTTAAGGACAATTCGTCAACTTTGCTCTCATCTTTTCTTCCACTGTATTTATTCTAATATAACTACTTATGTTAGATAATTTACCTTCAGCTTTCTCCTTTTCTCTTTTCTTGGTGTATTTCTCCATTTCATACATTGATTTTTAAATATATATATATACTATATTAAATTAAATTATATCTTAAATATGTATATACTATATTAAATTAAATTATATATTAAATATATATTATATTAAATTAAATTATATATTAAATACATATATATATATACATATGTATATATATCATCCCATCATATTCTAGTTACTCCCTGTTCTCTGTCTATAAAAGCTCATATTCATTATCCTAATAGTGATAACGTTCTTAAATATCTTAGGCACTTCAAGTATTAGAGTTATTTTAAAAATCTTACTTATCATCTTACTGCTAATTTAATCATTTCAATCCCATTGTTTCTCCTGATAATCTTAAAGTATCTGAAGTATCTGAAATATATCTTTTGACAAGTATCTTAAGTATTCTAGTTATCAGTTTGCCTTTGCAAGAAATAAACTCAGTATAACCTCAGTTTCCCTTGATTACATTAAGTATTTCAAGTACTTTATGTATCTCTTATACTATAGAAATCTTAAGTATACCAATTTTCACTTTCCAGTGTAGATATGTGATTTGTTTAACCTCACTTATTGTCTTACTTTTTTCCCCTCTTTACCTTTTAATCCTTTTCTCAAGTGTTGAATTTTTTTTATCAAAATTTCTCTTTATTTTCTGTTATTTCTTTAGGAATGCTTAGAATTCCTCTATATCATTAAATATTAATTTCTTCCCCTAGAGTATTGTGCTTAGCTTTGCTGAAACTGATACATGGTTGTAGACCTATATCATTTGCCTTGTGGAATATCATATTCAATGCATTCTGATCCTTTAACCTAGAAGCTACTAGGTCCTCTGTAATCCTGATAGTTGTTCCAAGATATTTTTTTTTCTGTCCACATGTAGTATTTTCCCTTTGGCTTGATATTTCTGAAATTTGATTATAATTGTATTGAGATTTTTAAATGTGGGTTTCTTTCTGTAGGAGATCAGTGCAATCTTTCAATTTATATTTTCATCATTTTCAAGAACATCAAGGGAATTTCCCCTGATAATTTTTAAAAATATATGTCAAGGTTCTTTTAAGGAACAAGACTTTCAGCATAAAATAGATTATTAGATTATCTCTCCTTCACCACTTTTCCAGGTCAGTTATTTTGCCAGTGATATATTTCAGATTTTTTTCCTTTTTTTTCATTCCTTTGAATTTGTTTTCTGCTTTTTTTATGAAATCCTTAGCTTCAATTTGTCCAATTCTAATTTTAGGAAGCTATTTTCTTCTCTGGGTCTCTTATAATTCCTTTCTTGGAGAGTTACTTTCTTTTTTGATGTACTATATATTTTTATGAAATTATTTTCTTCAATAAGTTATTGTTTTAAGTTCTTGATTTTTATATTATTTTCTTTTCTACGTTTTCGCAAAGGTCTCTTATTACTATTTTTCAATTATTTTTGGAATTCTTACAAGGTATAATTTTGGGTTTGATATTCTTTCACATTTTCTTTTGAGATTTCACACATTCTCAATTTTTTATTGTCATCCTTTTCTGAGCACGTATTTTGGTTATGTCTTTTTGAAATATTTCTCTATTGTTAGGATTTTTCTCTTTTGTAAACATTGGGGTTAATTTTTACCTTTTTGTCTTTATGAAAAAGTTTAGTTCAATTTTTGAGGTGGAGACTGTACTGTCCCATGAGTATCCTATGTCTGGTGTTAGCTTAGCTGTCTTGGTCCCAGATTGGGTATTTAGAAGAGGCAACCTGTTTGGCCTACTGTGCAGAAGTTAGAAGTCATTCAATTCAGATGCCTTTCATGTTGGGATTAGTTGTATTCTGCTCAATCATGCTGAGACAGGATCTTTTTGGGCTGCATTTCTTTCAGTCTTGCCCATGATAGACCACACCTGGTCTTTGTTATGGTTGAACAATGTGAGGCCATTTTTCATCCATTGCTGCTTGTTCTGAATTATGTAGATTTCTGCTCTTACATTTCTGAAGTTGGCCATATCTCTCTGTGCCTTTTCCCCTGTTGGTTGCCCTGTATCATGTCTAAGTTCTGCTGAGACTTCTTCATTGCTCTATTCATATACCCCACTAAGATAAGTCCAGATTTACAAGGGATTATTGCTCCCATTGTAAATAATGAGCTAGTTACTGGGATAATTCCATCAATTGTCTCTTTTGAGAGGGGATACTGAGGAATGGAAGGAGGTGGGGTAGATTTAGTTTTTATTTGCCCAGGAACAGGCAATTTAAGTAAGTCTACAGCAGAAGAAGATGTGGCCCAAAGAGACTCCAGTATAATTGCAGGTATTACAAAGGTGCAATATTCTTTCCCCTTCTGACTCTCTGAGAGAAGTATGGGGAGTAATTTTTAAGATTCCTCAGGTACTTCCAATGATAAGGAACCATCTGGGAAGCAAGTTATTGTGGCTCTGAGTTTGCATAGAAGGTCCCTCTCCAGAAAATTTAAAGGGGAGTCATGCATCAAAAGGAAAGATGCCCTGAGGGGCATTAGCATGCCAAGTATTTTTTGGACAAGCACCACTTAAGTTATATTGTTGTGGAGTCATTTAGTTTGAATTATCATATTCCCAATATCTATTCCTATAGTTATCATTCCTAAAGTTGTGGTTTTCATTATCATTATTGTAGTTATTTCTATAATTATCACTTCTGTAGTTGTTATTAAACTGCAGATTCCTTTTGAGTGCCTTGAGTAAAGTTCTACACTCTACCATTCTGTGGCCATTCTCACAGAATTGGAAGGTAATGGATTGATAGTTAGATTCTTGGAGAGGGACAAGTGCCATTGGTTGAGTTTTATGCCCTTTTTCTAGTTTAGCAATCTTATCTGTTAAATATGTCAATAGTTTCTCAATTTTTCCATTATATGATTAATCTCTTCCTCCTTTTCTTTGTTTCCCTTTGAAACATATAGAGCAGTTTTTCATAATTCTTAAGATCCATTTGAGGCCACATTGGGCAATGAGTTCTAAAATAATCCCTAATCACTTTGCAAGAGTTGTTGAAAAAGTGCCTTCTAATTTGTAATATGCAATTTTCTTTAGAAAGGTCAAAATCTAGGTATCGACCCCCCAAACTCAATTATTCTATCCATGAATCTTGGGGGTGTCTCTTCTTCATTTTGCTTAATTCTTTCAAATTCTGTCCACTTATCCATGATGTCAGCACACTCTCTCATGGCAGTTAGCTTCTCTACAACAGTATAATTATAAATAATCCTCAGAATTGTTATAGTCTCATTTGGGATCCTGAGGTGGCCAGTGTGCTGCATTGAGCCCCTGGGCTCTATTGACATGAGAAATTATTTTATTTTTCTCACGTTCAATTAAAAAAGACTAGAGCAAGTTTTCAATATCTTTGTAAGATGAATAATACTGAAAAGTTATGTCATCTTTTTTGTTACCAGAAAGGGATCTTATTCATATGTGAGAACATTTAATATGATTTCATTTATTTCTTGGGGAGTAAACAGTATATTGTGCCTTAGAGTCACCACATCCCCACTTCATCCTATTTCAGTTACTTCTCTTAGAGGAAAAATGCCTCTAGTTGAACTTGGTACCTGTGAGTCAGTTTGACCAGAAAGAGTTTCTTGAGAAGGATGAGATTTTCTTGGGTCTGGAATTGGTTTTTGGGTAGGAGAAGGAATAGGTGAAACTGGGATTTCAGAAGTTGGGATTTCAGGAGAAGGGTCTTGGGAAGTAAGTTAAGCCAAGATTTGCAGACCACGAGAGAAGCTGGTAGCTAAGCTATGGGAGAGGTGTTTTTGATCTCCATTTTGGGGGAGGGAATTTCCTCATTTAGAGGTTCCGAAGCAGGTTTGTAAGGGTCAGACATGTTTTGGGTGGGGTCAATATTTTCCAATTGATCCTGTAAGAAGCATTTTAAATTATCTAATTGGTATTGCATGTTTTGCTGCATTTTACTGGTCACAAACTTCATGCATTAGCCAAACTGTAAGGATAAAATTTAGGGTTGAGACTGAACATAAATTTAGTTGTTCACCAGAGAATAATTCAAATCCCAATAAAAACATTCCAGTCAGTTTGGGAATTTTATGGTGGTTTAATTAATATAGATGGAAGGAAATAAGAAGAGAGAGAGAAAGAGGTATAAGAATTTTCCAGCCTAGCTTAACCTAAAGGAAGTTCAGAGACCTGACTCATGAGGCCTCCTTCGAGATGAGGGACCTCCTAGTAGGATAGTTTTTAGGAAAGGTAAAGGAAAAAAGGAGTCAGTCTAAACTCTGAGAGAGCTCAGGGAAGATGCCCCACCTGGCCCATGCTATTGAGCTCCACCCAGTCACCTCACCAAGGACATTCACCACCAAACCCAGACAAGAGCTACAGGCATGCCAAGACTCCAAGATGCCCAGCATGCTGCCACCAGCCATATCTCTGCCATGAAAGAGAGCCTGGCAAGAGGAAGTGATACTAATATATAGAGATTTTTTTACATCACTTCCTATGTTTCACATGTACCAATGGTACCCTAAGCTTAATTTAAGACATCCCAGAGGATCTGTCAGTTGTTTCTTATTTGTCACTTCCTAATACATGTCTGTCATAGGCAATAGCTCTTCTACACTTAATCCTTAAATAGGGGTATAGACATTCCTATTTGTTAGGACTTTAAAGATTTAATCAGAGTGGAGAAAATCTAAAATTCACAGTGGAAAATAAATGTGCACTAGCAGCAAATCCAATATTTATTGGCCAGAGGTTAAAGTTCATTGGAGCAAAAGTGAGAAATATCCATAGTGACAAGAACCTTAGATTTTTTTAGTCCAGTTTTCCAGGATATATTCTCATTGGATTCACAATACACCATGAAAAAGTAAGGTGGTATCTATATGATGGTTCCTTAGATTTAAAAAATTAAAAAGCTGAATATGTATGTATGTATATGTATATATATGTGATATATGCATACTTATATGCATATATAGTTAATTTTTCTCTGTGACATTATAGGTATATTTTTTCAGTATAACAATAATAAAAATTTAACAGAGTTCAAAGAAAGAGGACATCACAAATATCATCATTTTAAGATATATTGATTTTTTACAAGTAAAATAAGGAAATTTTAATTATTTCTATATATCTGAATAAGTCTTTGATCCAATGACTTCACATTTAGAAAATTAGTCTAGGGAAATCTGAAATAATTTTCTCTGTATTCATGAAGATTATTCAATTAATAGCTGAATGATTTCTCTTTATAAAGTGGCAGTATGATATAAGAGAAAATGTTCAGAATATGGAATCAGAATGCCTACGTTCAGTCACTAACTGGCTCTTCAATTTTATTTATTCATTTATTTTTTTCTTTACTTTTTATTTTTTTAATTTTCCTACATTTTATTTAGTGAATTTAGAACATTATTCCTTGGTTAATTCTTTCCCTTCCTCCCTCCCCTACTCCCAACCCTCCCATAGCCCACATGCATTTCCACTGGGTATTAAATGTGTCCTTGATCAGAATCTATTTCCATTTTGTTGATGTTTGCACTAGGATGTTCAATTAGAGTCTATATCCACAATCATATCTCCCTCAACCCATGTAGTCAAGCATATGTTTTTATTTGTTTCAACTCACACAGTTTTTCCTCTGATGGTGGTTAGTCTTCTTTCTCATAGATCCCTCTGTGTTATTCAGGATCACTGCATTGCAACTAATGGAGAAGTCCATTACATTCGATTGTACCTCAATGTGTCAGTCCCTGTGTACAATGTTCTCCGGGTTCTGCTCATTTCACTGTGCATCAGTTCCTAGAGTTCATTTTAGTTCCCATGTAATTCCTCCAGTTTATTATTCCTTTGAGCATAATAGTATTCCATCACCAACATATACCACAATCTGCTCAGCCATTTCTCAGTTGAAGGGCATCCCCTCATTTTCCATTTTTTTGCCACCACAAAGAGCACAGCTATGAATATTCTTGTACATATCTTTTTCCTAATAATCTCTTTGGGGTACAAACCTAGCAGTGGTATAAATGGGTAAAAGGGCAGACAGTCTTTAAGGGCCCTTTGGGCATAGTTTCAAATTGCCCTCCAGAATGGTTGTATCAATTCCCAACTCAACCAGCAATACATTAATGTCCCGAATTTGCCACATCAGGCCCAGCATTCATTAATTTATCTTGCTGTTATGTTAGCCAATCTGCTAAGTTTGAGATGGTACCTCAGAGTTGTTTTGATTTGCATCTCTCTGATTATGAGAGATTTAAAGGACTTTTCATGTGCTTATTAATAGTTTTGATTTCTTTAACTGAAAATTGCCTATACATGTCCCTTGCTCATTTATCAATTGGAGAATGGTTTGATTTTTTGTACAACTGGTTTATCTCTCTATAATATTTGAGTAATTATACCATTGTCTGAGGTTTTTGTTATGAATATTTCCCCAATATTGTGAATTTAAAAACTACTCCACCCTATTCAGACCATTATTTAGAAGATGGGATTTAGCTATTTCCTGATCAATAACAGAATAACAGAATCAGGTCATGGAAGCTACAATCTCCACACTACTCAGGGAAAAAAGATTAGGAAGGGTGGCAGCAAAACTCAAGATTTAATTATTTGAGAATATGGCCTTCAACATACATGTGCAAAAAAGGACAGACTTCTGGGTGGTCCTAGGTCAAGCTAGAACCACCATTGTGACATATGAGATGCAAGAAGTGAGGTAGAGAACAGCCTCTGGAGTTCTTGGGACTTCCTGTGAGGAGGGAAAGAGTCAGTTGGAGTCTGGTGCTTGTAGTTAGAGGAGCCCGTGGACTGTTTTTCTCCAGTTTGTTCACGTGACTGATAAGGTCTGATCTCTTTCCTTGCCTTGGCTACCCAGGGCCTTAAGCCCGCTTTGGCTCAGACTGAGCAGAGTGGGTATTTCAACCCTCTTTCCTTCTCTTCTCCCCTTTCTCTCTCTCTCTCATATATATGTATATATATATATATATATATATATATATATATATATATATATATATATACCTAAATCTATACATATCTCCCTCTAATACTTTCTTCCTCCTGTTTGTAATTAAAACACCATAAAAAAGTTGGCAGCTGACTTGAGTGTTTCATTTAGGAATTACAGTGCTAAATTCCTTGTTGACCTTAAATTAATATATATCAGTCTTTTAAAGTGATTTCAATATCCCTATTTGTAACTTCCCTTTTAATTTGGGTTGAATTTGTTTTATTTGTACAAAAACATTTTAATGTAATCAAAATTATTTATTTTACATTTTGCGATTTTTTTCTAGCTCTTGCTTGGTTTTAAAATCTTTCCTTTTCCAAATATCTGACATGTATACTATTCTATGTTCACCTGATTTGCTTATAGTTTCCTTCTTTTTGTTCAAGTCATTCACCTATTCTGACTTTATCTTGGTGTAGGGTGTGAGATGTTGATGCAAACTTAATCTCTCCTATACTGTCTTCTAATTTTCCAAGCAGTTTTAATCAAATACTGAATTTGGTTCCAAAAGCTGGGATCTTTGGGCTTATCATAGACTGTCTTGCTGAGGTCACTTACTCCAAGTATATTCCAATGATCTTCCTTTCTGTCTCTTAGCCAGTACCATATAGTTTTGATAACCTTTGCTCTATAGTATAATTTGAGATCTGATTCTGCAAGGCCACCTTCCTTCACATTTTTTTTCATTATTTCCCTTGATATCCTTGATCTTTTTTCTTCCAAATGAACTTTGTTATGCTTTTTTTCTAATTCATTAAAATATTTTTATTACTTTGATGGATATGACACTAAAAAAGAAAATATGTTTGGTAGCATTGTAATTTTTATTATGTTAGATCATGCTTTCCATGAGCAGTTATTGTTTTTCCAATTGTTTAGATTGAGTTTTAATTGTGTGTAAAGTGTTTTGTAGTTATGTTCCTGTGTTTGTCAGGGCAGATAGATTCCCAAGTATTTTATGTTGTCTAGGGTGACATTAAATTGAATTTCTCTTTCTAATTCTTGCTGTTGAGATATGTTGGAGATATATAGAAATGCTGATGACTTATGTGGGTTTATTTTGTATCCTGCACTTTACTAAAGTTGTTCATTATTTCCACTAGCTTTTTAGTTGATTTTTCAGGATTCTTTAAGTAGACCATCATATCATCTGCAAAGAGTGATAGCTTGGTCTCCTCATTGCCTATTTACTACCTTCAAATTATTTTTCTTCTCTAATTCCTACTGCTAAGGTTTATAGTACAATGTTAAATAATAGAAGTGATGATAGACATCCTTGTTTCACTTCTGATCTTCTTGGGAATACATATAGGTTATCCCCATTACAAATGATATTTGCTGATGGTTTTAGATAAATACAATTTATTATTTTTAGGAAAGGACCTTCTATTCCTATACTTTCTAGTGTTTTCAATAGGAATGGTTCTTGTATTTTGTCAAAGGTTTTTCTGCATCTATTGAGATAATCACATGATTTTTGTTGATTTTCTTGTTAATATGGCAAATTATGTGAATGATTTTTCTAATATTGAACCATCCTTGCATTCCTGGTGTAAATCCCACCTGATCATAATGAATAACCTTTGTGATCACTTGCTGGAATCACTTTGCTAGTATTCTATTTAAGATTTTTTCATCTATATTCATTAAGGTGAATAGTCTATAGTTTTCTTGCTCTGTTTTTGACCTTCCTGTCTTTGGAATCAGTATCAGATTTGTGTAATAAAAGGAATTTTGTGGAACTCCTTCTTTGCTTAATATGTCAAATAATTTGTATAATATTTTGATTAGTTGTTCTTTGAATGTTTGATAGAATTCACTAGTGAATGTATGAGGCCCTGGTGATTTTTTTCTTACGGAGTTCTTTGATGGTTTGTTCAATTTCTTTTTCTGATATTGGGTTATTTAAGAAATCTATTTTTTCTGTTATTCTAGGCAATTATATTTTTATAAATATTGACCCATATCATCTAGATTGCCATATTTGTTGCCATATAATTGGGCAAAATAATTTTTGATGATTCCTTACTTTCCTCATCACTGGAGGTGAGGTCTCCCTTTTCATCTATGATACTGTTAATTTGGTTTTCTTCTTTCCTTTTCTAAATTAGATTGAACAGTACTTTGTCTATTTCATTTGTTTTTTCAAAGTACCAGCTTCTAGTCTTATTTATTAGTTCAATAGTTCTTTCAATTTCAATTTTATTAATTTCTCCCTTAATTTTTAGGATCTCTAATTTAGTTTTCATCTGGAGATTTTTGGTTTGTTTGCTTTCAAGTTTTTTAATTTGCATATCCAATTCATTGACCTCTCCCCTCCATAATTCATTAATACATGAACTCTAGGATATAAATTTACCCCTAAGTACTGCTTTGCCTGCATCCCATAGATTCTTAAAGATGTCTCATCATTGTAATTTTCTTCAATGATATTATTGTTTCTATGATTTGTTCTCTAACCGATTTTGGAGTGTTAATTTCCAATTAATTTTTGATTTGCATCTCCATGGAGCCTTTCTGATTATTATTTTTACTCCATTATGATCTAAAAATTTTGCATTCATTATTTCTGCTTTTCTGCATTTGTTTGCCATGTTTTTTATGCCTTAGTACTATGAAGGTTGAAATTATGGTTGAGACTGAAAAAAATCTAAATTTAAGTGGTCTCCAAAGGAAATCCCGAATAATAAAATACCCAAGTCAGTTGCCAAATCTTATGGTGGTTTAATTGATATAGTAGAGAAGATTTTAAGAAGGAGGAAAGAAGGGGATAGTACTGGGCAGGAAGATAGGAGGTCTAGAAAGTAAGGGTTTGAGTGTGAAGGAGGAAAGAATCAGCTTGACTGCCAAAAAAAGAGTTAGCTAAGATGCCAGAACCTGAAATCAGCTTCAGGGAAAACTCACTACACTTAGCACACTGCCAGCCAGATTCTTCTTTCCAAGGGAAGAGAAAGAGGCAGAAACTGATGTTCCTTATATGGAAATTGTCCACATGCTCTTAAAGAATTTAAATGGGAAGTTATCAAACATATGGAAGCCTTCTGGCAGGAAAAATGGGAAAAAAATGCAAAGGGATTTCAACAATTTGAGGAACATAAATACTCAATTAGAGAAATAGTTGGAAGCCTCGAAAAGCAGGGCAGACCAAACTGAAAAGGAAAACCAGTCTTTAAATAGCAAAATTATGTAAATGGAAGACAATGATCTAGCCAATGAGCAAGAATTAATAAAGCAAAGTCAAAAGACTAAGAAATTAGAAGATAACATAAAATTTCTCACTGACCAGGTGACAGACCTAGAAAAAAGAGGAAGGAGAGACAATCTGAGAATCAATGGTCTACCTGAAAATCCAGAAATAAACAGAAATCTTGATATTATAATACAAAATATCATCCAAGAAAACTGCTCTGAGGTTCTAGAACAAGGGGGCAAAATTGCCATTGAAAGAGTTCATAGAACACCCTCTACACTAAATCCCCAAAAGACAACTCCCAGCAATGTAATTGCCAAATTCCAAAGTTTTCAAGCAAAAGAAAAAATCCTACAAGAAACTAAAAAGGGACAATTTAGATATAAAGGAGTACAAATCAGTATCACACAAGACCTTGCAACTTCCACACTGAATGACCGCAAGGCTTGGAACATGATATTCAGGAAGTCAAGAAAATTGGATCTTCAATCAAGAATTGCCTATCCAAAAATCACCTATTCAAAACTGACTATATACTTACAGATGAAAGTATGGGCATTCAACAAAATAGAAGATTTCCAAGTATTGGTAAAGAAAAGTCGAGAACTCTGTGGAAAGTTTGACATCCAAAAACAAAGAGCAAGAGAAACATGAAAAGGTAAATGTGAAGGAATGGGAAAAGGAGAAAAATGTTATCTTTTTCTTAAATTCAAACTCTCTTCTATGTGGACTACATTTATATCAAATGATAAATATGAATATGTGGGGAAATGCAATGTGTAACTCTCAAAAATTGTATTCATTATTAGAGTAATTAGAAGAATCACTCATGTAGAACGATTGGGGCATTAAGAGTATATGGAGAAAGGGGAAAAAGAAAGAATAATGGTGCAGAATCATTGATGATACTAAGATATATTTAAAGAATTAGAAAAAAATTAATAGTATAATATTTCTCACACAAAGATACAAATGGGATGGGGAGGGGAAAAATTCTCCTATAAGAAGGAGAGGAAGAGAGTGTTAATTGGTATTACTTAAACCTTACTCTCAATGAAATCAACTCCAAGAGGGAAGAGCATCTAGATCCATTGGGATCTTGGATTCTATCTTATCCAACAGGGTATGGGAGAAGGGAAAATTAAAGGGGGTAGGGCAGAGGGAGTATAAAAAGGGATGGAAGGAGAGGGATGATGGAAGTTAACAGACCCTTAAAAAATAACAAACAAACAAAGAAGAAGGGAACAAAAAGGGAGGGACTAAAGGGGAAGCATATCAAGGGAGGGGACTAGGGGGACTGATTTAAAGTAAATCACTGGTTTAAAAGGTTACAGCAAAAGAAGTAAGGTCAGAATTAGGGGAGGATATCAAAATGACAGGGAATTCACAAGTGACAATCATAGCTTTGAACATGAATGGGATGAACTCACTCATAAAATGAATAGCAGAGTGGATTAGAATCCAAAACCCTACCATATGTTGTCTCCAAGAAACACACATGAGGCAGGTAGATACTCACAATGTCAGAATCAAAGGTTGGAGTAAGGCCTTTTAGGCCTCAACTAATAGAAAGGCAGGAGTTGCAATCATGATATCTGACAAAGCCAAAGCAAAAATAGACCTAATTAAAAGGGATAGGGAAGGTAAATACATCCTGTTAAAAGTGAGTATAGACAATGAGGAAATATCACTAATCCACATGTATGCACCACATGGTATAGCACCCAAATTTCTAATGGAGAAACTAGAAGAATTGAAGGAGGAAATAGTCAGCAAAACTGTATTAGTGTGAGACTTGAACCAACCACTATCAAATTTAGATAAATCAAATAAAAAAATAAATAAGAAAGAGGTAAAAGATGTGAATGAAATATTAGAAAAATTAGAGTTAATAGACATATGGAGAAAAATAAATAGGGAAGAAAAGGAATACACCTTCTTTTCAGCAGCACATGGCACATTCACAAAGATTGACCATACACTAGGTCATATAAACATGGCATAAAATGCAGAAAAGCAGAAATAATAAATGCAACCTTTTCAGATCATAAGGACAAAAAGTAATATTCAGTAAGGGTACATGGAGAATGGAATCAAAAATTAACTGGAAATTAAATAATACAATACTCCAAAATTGGTTAGTTACCAAACAAATCATAGAAAAAATTAATAATTTTATTGAAGAAAATGACAATGATGAGACATCCTTTCAAACCTTATGGAATACAGCCAAAGTAGTACTCAGAGGAAAATCATATCCTTGAGTGCATATATTAACAAATTAGGAAGGGCAGAGATCAGTGAATTGAAAATGCAACCAAAAAACTGGAAAGAGAACAAATTAAAAACCCCTAGATGAAAACCAAATTAGAGACGCTAAAAATTAAGGGAGAAATTAATAAAATCAAAATTGATAGAACTATCCAACTAATAAATAAGACCAGAAGCTGGTACTTTGAAAAACAAACAAAATAGACAAAGTACTGGTCAATCTAATTAAAAAAAGGAAAGAATCAAAGGAAATTAACAGCATCATAGATTAAAAGGGAGAACACACTTCCAATGAAAAGGAAATTAAGGAAATTAATGTTCTGTCTTCCCAGGGAGGCTCAGGGTCTGTCCTCCCCTGCCTGCTGGTGTTTCAGGAGTTACTGCTCTCAGTTCCCTCCTGTTGCTTCTCAGCTGCCTTACTTCCACTCTCTGGGCCTGGCACAGCACTGTCCGCAAGGTATCTCAGTACCTTTGCCAGCCCTGAGGTTTCTGTTCTTTCAGAAGACCCTGCTCTCTAAGGGGGGGAGGGGTCATGGCCTCCCTGGGTTCTGAGGACTGCTGATGGGATTAAGTTCAGCTGGTTTGGGTGGAATGAGCCCTGAGGCAAAAAAAAAAAAAAAAAACCTCCTCTGCGGTCTGTGTTGAATGCCCAGAGACTGGCCCAGGTTACTTTCAAGGTGAGCCCTTTGGAGCAACCCCTTTGCCAGCCCTGAGGTTCCTGTCTTTTCAGAAGCTCTGAGGGCTTCTGATGGAATTGGGTTCAGCTGGTGCCCTAAAGCTGGAACCTCCCTTGAGACTCAGATGGAGAGACTCAGCCAGGGGGCTATAGGCTTTCCCCTTCTCTTTATGTTTCCCTGCCATCAGTGTTGGGCGCCCCTGAGACTGGCTCAGGTTGCTTTCAAGGTGAGTCCTTCAGAATAGCCAGCCCTGAGGCCCTTTTGCAGACCCTGAAGTTCCCACTGCTGCCATGGGCTCAGCACTCTGGGTTGGGGGGGATGGGTCCTGGGACCTTCCTTCTTCCTACTCTTTAGATTCGAGTGTTCTAGGGTTCTGGTTTTTGGGGAGCTGTACCTTTTGATCCAGGTCCAGGAGGAGGGTTCCCCAGGTCTGTCCTGTTATTCAGTTTGAATTTCGGTATCCTAGGAGCATTCATTTTGTTATCGGTAAGGAAGGGTTATCTGAGATCTGAACTTTCACTGCTTCTAAGTTGCCATCTTGACTGGAGTCCATCCAATTCTACAGGTAATTACATTCCATATCATTCTCATCCCATTATTTGTTAATGGAAATTGATGTTGTTTTCCTTCTAAAGACAAAAGACTACTTAATTTACTGTTTGTTCACAAAGTTATATATGTGACAAGGGTCTAATTTATAATGTCAGTCCTGATGTCACATTCCAGTAAACATAGACTTTCTTGCATAATTCCCCATTTATTCTGATTAAAAGTAAGAATGCATCTCATTTGCATTAAGAACTTTTTGGCAATATCAAATATTTCCTTTTCCTCTCTACAGGTTGATTCTGAGATTTAGATGACCATGTTATGCAATTCATAACATTCATCTTCTCCAAGTGGAAACTATAACAATTTTTGCATGTGTGTGTGTGTGTGTGTGTGTGTGTGTGTGCACGTGTGTGTACATTGGCCAGTGAAGGCGTTTTTTTTTATCCTTTCTTTTCTTTATAGACTTAGCTGCCACCATTTTGACATTTGAGTGAATTGCTCTATTATGGAAATAGCTCCTCCAAAAGTTCATTGATTTTGACCTCATCTTGCTTTCTTCTTCTTCATTTCCATCTGGAGTTATTACATTGATACTTGTTTAACTGCATTTAAAATATGTGATTGCATAATAAGTGGTTAGTGAACTGTAGTGAAGTTAATTCTATTACATTTAAATAGAAGAAAAGGAAAATAAATATATGCCTTGGGACAGATGTAAGGTTTATAGTATCCACAATGAGAAGCAATATAGCTTAATGGGAAGAATGCAGGAACTGAAGTCAGTAGAGATCTGCATTCATCTACCTCCACTAACATTTGTGTGTCATGACCAATTTGCTTAATTTTAGTTTCCTCATCTGCATAATGAGGAAAAATATAAATGTAATACCTATCACATGGGCTAGTTATGACTATCAAACAAAGCCACTATTTTAAAGGATTTCACAACTCTTAAAGATCTCTATAGTAATGTAAGCAATAATTACTTGTCATTATTAGTTGATATTATTCCCTAAATATCAGATTTCTTTTACCTAAGATACTCACAGACCTTTAGAAAATTCAAAAAAAATTCCTGGAAAGTATTTTTTAATTTATAATTTAGTCCTCTAGAATCATAGATTAGTAATTTGACTTTATATGTTACAAAGCAGTCATCTTAAAACAATAAAAGAAATCTGAAGTGCCTAGAAATTATTAGGATTCCACTGAAAGAAAGAGTAAAGTAAGTCAGTCTTAAAAATAAATAGTGAGCCAAGGTTTAAATACAAGTTCTTGGACTTCAAAACTAATAAATTCTTTTGCCCACTTACCATGTGGGCCTTATCATTCAGTCTATAAAACAGATTGCAAATAGAAAACTGGCCAGCAACCCTATATTAACTACCTTAGAGAGCTTTGTAAGTCATGACATTCTTAACAACACAGAATAAACATAGGAAGACATTCAAAATAATTGTTCAGTAATAAAGAAACATATGAAAAGCTATGTGAACTCTATTGGGACCATTGGTATAGTATTCAATTAATGCTTCATCAGTCTAAAAAAGCTAAAAGAGAAGAGAAACTCCAAGGAATTAACAACATTAATTCCTGCAGTGGTGCAATGTGTATCTCCCTATGCAGGATATGTCCTTTCTGCTGCCTCCGGTTGGATCATTTCATAGCTCATTAGCCTCTGTTTTTAGTGTGTGGGTGATACACAGGAGATACAACACAAATTAATGACTTCTTTCCTTGTTAGCAATTCCTCTAGAAGGGTTGGTTGGGAGGAGTTTAGAACTCACACCTGAAATAAAGATCTAACTACCTTAGATGTCCATTTATAGTGCTATCTCTATTCCCTGCTATGCTGTGTATGTAACATGTGTGGACTACATCATTATGGAATCAGATGATTGGCTTATAAAATCATAAAGGTACATTAAAATGAAATTATCCAGTATACAACTTGTCTTTTGGTCAACTAAGAATGAAAAATATTTTTGAGAATCTCTTGGGGCAGGGTAATGGCTTACTGGATTGAGAGCCAGGCCTAGAGACAGGAGGAGGTTCAAATATGACCTCAGACACTTCCTAACTGTGTGACCCTGGCCAAGTCACTTAACCCCCAATGCCTAGCCCTTGTGACTCTTCTGCCTTGGATCCAATACCCAGTATTGATTCTAAGACAGAAGATAAGAGTTTTAAAAAAAGAATTGTAAGCTGTGTAAGCTATCAAGTAAACAATTAACATCTCAAAATAGAATTGATTCTAAAATGGAAGGTAAGGGTTAAAATAATTTAAATAATCTATAAAAATCTAAAGTTATAGAAACAGATTTCAAGGAATAGCAATTCGAATCCTGCCATCTGCTTTAGAGACTATGTAATGGCAAAAATAGTAACAAAAAGAAGAAAAGGATAAGTGGAAATGAGAATAAAGTGCTGATAACAGTTTGTTTAATTTAGAACATCTGGAGGGTAAGGAAGAAAGAAAAGAATAAAACAGAGAGGAGAGAAGAAGGGGAATGCTCTAAGAAATAAGAGATCAAAATTTATGAGAAAAAGCTATTTTCAATAAATGATGATAAGAAAATAATATGAGACAGGACTCTGTGTCTCCTGGCTTATTTCTAATGTACATGAGGAAAAAAATGGACATTAGCCAATTTTTCTCTAAAATAACAGTTGAGCAGTAATAAGAAGTAGCTTTTGGTTGTTTTCCCTCCAGCTAGAGGTATATATCATTTCTGTAGAAGACAATGTGGAATTGAGTTCAGTTTATCAACATTAATTATAAACAGTACAAATAACTCTCACAGTAGCAGCAAGTTTTAGACATAATATTTTAAGCTCCTCTTTCCCACAGAAATGTGACAAATAACATCAGTGCTGAAATAACTCATTACATTGAATGAGGATATATTTATTTTCTTTTATGTTGTAAACCTTAAAATTTCTTAGACTTGTGAATGTTGGAAATTTCACCATTGGAAGGTTTCATGCTTGGAGGGAATTTCCTACTGATAGTGGGAACTCTATTGGAATGTGAACCCCCTTGGCATGGGAGGTTCCTTCTCCTCCCTACTTGGGACTGCTTTAGGACAGAAACCTTTTGCTGAACAATGGAAAGGGCTTTGACCTATGCTTAAGCATAGAACAGGAAGTTCTTTGAGTCATTATTGATTTTAGAATTGATACAATAGAGATACTTGGAATGACAGAACCAGGTCTTGGAAATTACAATCTCCACCCCACTCAGTCCTAACAGGATTTAGGAAGGGCTGCAGCAAAGGATCAAGATTTAATTATTTGAGAATATGACCTTCAACAGACATGTGCAAAGCCACAGACCTCTGGGCAGCCCTGGGTTAAGCTAGAGCCACCATTGGCACAGGGAAGACATGGACAGTGATTGGTAGATGTGAGAACTGAGGGGAGGGAACTTGGATGGTTTCCTTAAAGATAGTGAGGTCTGAGGACTGGAGAGGTTCAAGAGGTTTTGCTCTGAGAAGCTTGCTCTGAAGGAGGCTGGAGGCCTTTGAGACTGTTTCTCCATTTTGGTCACGTGAGTGATAGGGACTGATCTCTTTTCTTTGCCTCAGCTATCTAAGGGCTTGGGCCTTTTGGCCCAGCCTTAACAGAGGGGGTATTTAAGCCCTATTCCCTTCTCTCTCTCTCTCTCTCTCTCTCTCTCTCTCTCTCTCTCTCTCTCTCTCTCTCTCTCTCTCTCTCTCTCTCTCTCTAATACCTTTCTTCCTCCTGTTTGTAATTAAAAACTCCATAAAAGGTTGACTGCTGTCTTGAGTTTTCATTTAGGAATTACCTAGCTGAATTCCTTGGCGACCTTAAATTAATATATATCAGTCTTTTAAAGTGATTTCCTTATCACATTGTAAACCCTTACCTTCTGTCTTAGAATCAATAATGTGTATTGGTTCCAAAGAAGAAGATTTGTAAAGGCTAGGCAATGGGGGTTAATTGACTTGCACAGGTTCACATAGCTAGGAAGTGTCCAAGGCCAGATTTGAACCTAGGACCTCCAATTTCTATGCCTGGCCCTCAATCCACTGAACCACCCAGCAACCCCTATTTATTTCATTTTCTTTTTTTTAATTTTTAAAATTTTTTATTTATTTTAATTGTTGAGTCAATTTGGAATATTATTGCTTGGTTACAAGAATCATATTATTTCCCTCCCCTCCCCCTACCATTCTCGTAGCTGATGAACAATTCCACTGGGTATTACATGTGTCCTTGATCAGAACCTGTTTCCATGTTGTTGGTGTTTGCACTAGGATGTTCATTTAGAGTCTACATCCTCAGTCATATCCCCTTGACCCATGTATTCTAGCAGTTGTTTTGCTTTTGTGTACTCCCTATATATATTCAAGAAACAAAAACCTTAGTGCCTTGAGTGAGTAGCTGTCAAAGGGAATCTATCAATCATCTAAAATATTTAAATTATTCATATTGTGAGTATAGACACATAAAGATATTTGTATATATGGGCATACATATATGTGACTACCTGAAGTACACAGATACATTTTATACACATATATATGCATTTGTACACATACACATATACATAAATATATTTCATTTCTAATGTAAACATAAATGATATAATTTGCCAAAGTAATAAAATATTAGTTGCATAGTTTTCTCCAAAGAAGCACCAGATTTTTCTTTATATAAATATAGCTATCAACTTTCATCAGCTTCCCACCTTTTTGCCACTAATACTCAACTCCTTAGAACTCTTTTCATCCTCTGTTTCTTTACTCAGTAATCAAAACAACACAACCATTACTGAATTATTCATGATCCTCCAGATCCTACTTTGTTAGGTAACTAAATATGTGTGTGTGTGTGTGTGTGTGTGTGTGTGTGAGGTCTTTCCCAGTAGATTATAAGTTTATTGAGGGTAGAGATTAACTCATGTTTTCATTTATATCCTTAAAAGTTTAACAGTGTCTGCAAAGTACAATGCACTTAATAAATGTTTTTGTATTCTGATTCACCCATATTCCAATATTTTAAACCAATAACCATTTTTGAACCATGATAATATAGGTTTCACACAAATCAACCAATATGATAAAGGATGATTATTTTCAGTAACTCAGGACAACATAAATCAACATTTGCAGACTAAATTTATATCTCAATTAAACAATCATACTTCATTTGTATTGTATAAAAATAACCATGAAATCATTTTTAATATTAGTTAAATTTGATGTTATTTAATTTTGTTGTCTAAGGCAAAGAATGGATACTCTATTAATCACATCTTTCAGGAAAGACACTGGCAGGAGAAAATACTCTTATCCATGTCTAGCAGTGTATGCTTGCTCTCAGTAATGAGACAGTTAATGTTAAGTCACTTAAGTAAAATGTTGAATGTAAGACAGAGAAAATAGTTCGAGAAAAACAGTCAATGAATTTTTACTCAATGAAGAAATTTTAAACCTATTCTGGATTTTATTCTCACTGTCTAGGAAGGAGTAACTGGCCACTATATGGAAATTAAGGGGAAAAGTGTAATTCCCACTTAGAGTTTTATGACAGAGAAGAAGAAAATCATTCATGGTTAAGAAAAACTCATGATTTTTTGGAGAATGCTTTTATAATAACTTGGATTAAAAATGGCAGGATCCAATGATCTTAAATTCTCCATAGGAAGTCATTCCACAATTTAATGGAAATTTTTTAGAAATTATTATTTTTAATTAATTAATTTTGCAAGGAAATTTTTAATAATTAAAATCTAACAATACAGTTAGAAATAGTTTTGGTGGGAAGAAAAAATATTATAGGAAGAAAATTTTGTGCATGTCAAGATAATTTTACTGAAGATTAAATGTAAATATACATAGATAAAATTGAATCAGGGAATCAAGATAATAAAATAAATAAATAAATAAATATGTCAAAGGACTGAAAGAATTTGGGTTGGAGTACTGAACTTCATAATGAACTAAAGCTGGCAAGAAGAATTTTTGGTGTAAGTAGATGCACACTGGAGTGTAGTCATGATATTGATTTATAGTTAGAAATGATAGAGTCTCTGTACTTCCACCTTCCTCATGTAAAAAAGGAGAAAACTGAGGCTGAGATATATTAAATGATTGCTAAAGGTAACACAGATAGAAAATATGTAGAGTATTACTTTAATCCAAGTAGTCAGAATCTAAAGCAAGATGACTTTTCTCTAACTATATGTACTGCTTTCACATTAAGGCTGATACATTTACCATCAATAAACTATTGCCCTTTATACTACCTGTTAGTATGGCATCTTATATCAGTAAACTATTATGTCCACAGATAACTGGTGACTTCTGAGATCTGGAGTGACTGCAATCACAGCTACTTAGGTGTGTTGAAATAATTATACAATTCTGTTAAGACCTGAAGTTAAGGATGAGAAATTGCTTGCTTAATCTACCAGTACTCTTTTTCCTCCTCTCCTCATCAATCCTCCCCTTTACTTTTCTATACTACTCTCCCAAGCCTTTTTCTTCCCCTTTCTTCCTTTTTCTCTATGCCAAACCCTATCCTTCTCTTTAATTTCCTTCCCTTCCCTTTCCTTTCCCATATAGTATATGAAATGAACACATTTATAATACTTATTCTTTTAAAAATGATGAAGACAAATGATCCATAACAACCTAGAAAAGTGTTTTGGCTCCCCAATATCCATTAATATGAGAATTATAATATGTCTAACACATCATCTTGTTCTCTGATATTTGTCAAAGAAAACCAACAACAATTAAATTCAATCCTAGCAGGTAGGTCACAAAATAAGCACCTATTATGTGGTTCTGATGTGGTTCTGAATTGGTGCAACCTTTTTTTTAAAATCAATATGACGATATAATAGGATCTTCAAAACTCCTCATACCTTTTGACTCTGTAATCCAACTTCCAAGATTATTGTACCAATGTTATTGACAAAGAAACAAAAACTTGTCTGAACAAAAATCTTCCCAACAATAATATTTGCAGTAGAAATAAAAAATGGTTAAAAATCTATGTGTACAACAATTGTGTGAATACCTGAATCAATTATAGTAGACTTTTATTGAAAAATGAGAAATTGCAAAAAGACTATGAAATGAAAATATATTTGTGAAATGATGCAAAAAATAACAATGAAATATAAAAGAAAAGACATCACATAATAAATCAGAAAATCTAGCATTTAATCTTGGCTTTCTTTCCTACTGCCTATGTGGCCAAAGACAAGTCACTTAAACGTTTTATACAATAGTCCCTTAATCTTTAAAATTAGTTGGTTTCCTGAGAAAATCTCTTTTGTGGTCTCTTTTTGTTCTAAACTTTTGATTATCACAAGAACAATGCAGAACTGAAGAAAGAATACATGGCTATAGCTATGTAAATAATTATCAAAATAATAATGAATATAGATCACCCCAAGGTTGTCTGAGGAAAAATATTTCTTTGTCAAACAGGAGGATAAGAATTTATATATATATATATATATATATATATATATATATATATATATATATATATATATATATATATATATATTATACATATATCTTCAAAGAATTTGTAAATTCATTAAACTAATACAGAAATAGTTCTAGAAAAGAATAAAGAACATTTCATAGAACAATAATAATGGAGCCTATAAAATGCCCAAGATCAGAGATAATTCAAAACAATCATGGGCAACATTCATGTAAACTTAACTAACCACAATTGACAATTATGATGAAAGTGCTTAAATTTGTTACAGAAATGTAACATTGAATAATAATGATTTAAGGTTTATCCATGGCTACAAAATGATAAAAAAGATCATTCTCAAATAAAACATGCTTATTAGTTGATTCAGAACATGCAAAGAAACAGTACAATTTGGGTGTCTTTGTTGCAAAAATTGAGTAGCTCCTGAATATTTATTAAAATGTAGCTGTAGGGGAAAATTAAACACCAAAAATATACTATATTTCAGAAAATAACAGATAACAAATTTTCATAGAACAAATACAGTCCTAACATAGCCTTGAGAACTCAAGCAATAAATAGTTTTAGAACAGAGTATTACCATAATGAGTTATTGCCATATATCTTAGTCTTTTTAAACCTTGGCTGCACTTCTTTGTATTTCTCTTACTTCTTAATGCCCTTGTATGTGAGAATAACTTCCCTACTGTCATACTCTTTTCCAGACTCTTTTTGTGTGATATCTTCCCCAGGCAGATCATAGATTTGTTAAGGGGAGACATTGTCTTTCTTGAAATTTATATCACCAAAGACTTAGCACAGTTTCTGAAACATAGTAGCCACTTAAATTTTTTATTTACTGACTCATAGTCAAAATCATTTAAATTTCCTGGATCTTTCCTTCTTTAGATTTTTCCATGATAATAAAATCATAGTGACAAAAGGGCAAGGGGTGAAGAAATAGACTCAATTTTTCAAAGCCTAACATAATCAGAAAATCAAATATCAGAAACTATCAATAATTTTGTCTTTAAATCATTCACATTAAAAGAAATCATTTTAAAGCACAGTAATGGTTCTAAAAGCTAATAGTAAACAAATCATTGTATTGATTTGCTGAGCAGAAAAGTTTAAAGAAGGATAAAAAAAGCACACTATGTGCTCAAATCCTGATTTTCATTATTGTTGAAAAATCATTTAAAGTCACTTAATCAATCTACTTCCCCTTATCCCTCATGGATTATATCACCATCCAGTTTTCTATCAGGAAACCTAGATCCACCCATATTGAATGACAAATCTGACCTCAGACATTTACTAGCTATGTAGCCCTGGGTAACTTTTTTAACCTCTGTCTGATTAAGTTTTCTCAACTAGAAAAGGGAGAAATAGCAAGTTTATTATTAGGATGAAATTAAATATTAATCTTGTTCAGTTATCCAGTCATGTCTGACTCTTCATGACATACTGTCCATAGAATTTTTCTGGCAATGATATTGGAGTAGTTTGTCATTTCTCTCTTAAGTAGATTAAAAAGAGTTTAAGTGACTTGCTTAGTCACACAGCTAGTAAATGTCTGAGGTTAGATTTTAATTTATGTCTTCCTGACACCAGACCAATGTTCTATCAATTGAGCCATTTGGTTGCTTCCAATATAGTACTAGTAGAGTGTTTATCACAGTATCTGCCAGATACATTGTTGGAAACATATAAATGCTTATTGCCTTCCTTCCCAATCTATAGAATTAGGAGATTTGACTTGATGATTTCTAGAGTCCCTTTTAGATCTAAATCTATAATCCTATTATCAAATCTTTAGGCAGGTAGAAAGCAACCACTACCTTCTATTATTGCTTCTTCTTCCCTACTCAATCTTCCCAGATTTCTTGTAGTGAAATACGGTGTGCTGGAGAAATACATATAGCTGTTGGTTGTTCACAGCACTGAGACAGCTTGGGAATGGCCATCTACAAATCTCTTAATGAGATGGAGAAGTTAGAATTCTTACAAGATTGTCTTGGTTTTACCATTTGCCCTTCCTCAGTTCTCTCTAGCCCCCTGGTTATTATTGTCTGACTGGCTGATAAAATTTAAGAGCTTCTTTTATGCCTATGAAAAACAAAGTATTGAATCAGCATCAGAAGTTCAGAAAAATACTACTGAGAATCCCAGAAGGCCAAGAATATGAAAATGTAATAAATACTTGATTTTTTAAATAATCCATTTTTTTCATAAATTTAGGTACGCTATCCCATTACGCTTACTGCCAGTTGGAAATGGAGCCTCAGGTTCTGATGTACTTCTGGCCAGTTTTCATACTGGAAATATTTTCCACATTTCCTCCCCAAGATATAGCAGCCACAAGAAAATGTTAATAATGACTATTTTCATAATAATCTCTTAATGTCTCTCAGAAAATTAGTTGCCCTCTATAGCAAATGTTATTGAAGCAAAATTTTCACTATAAACAGAAATCTTTAAAGTGTTGCATAATTTAATAAATATTTTGGAAATCATAGAAAAAATGATTCTAAGTTTCATAACCTCTCTTTGAAAGCATTTTAAATATTTATCTATGCAGCCAATAAAGAATTAGCTTAGGGACTTCCTAGTCGAGTTGGCTACTGAGTAGAAGCAGATCTTTTCTTCTCCTCTCCACCAATGGAGACAGAGTGCCTCATAGACAAAACCAAAATCAACCAAAGGAGTTCCACAGTAGGATAGAGCACAGAAGGTAGGCAAATTTAGGGCATTTCCATGCTAAAATGGAGCAAAATTTCCCCCACCAAGAGGCAAGTGAGCTCACCACCACTCTCCCACTTCAACTACCTTTCCATAGTCCAAGCAGGCACTTTAAACTTCTAAGTTCTAGGAGGGAGACTAGCTGAGTTCAACATAGGTTTACCTCTAAAAGAAACAACTCAGAACATGGGGAGGCTGAGGAAATGTGAAGACAGAGGGTTGTGGAGCTTAGAGAGAGGGGGCAGCTCACAGCAAAAATGTCACAGAGAATCCTGAAAAGCCTTTGGCCTGAAACCTCTCCAGTGCTCAATACAGAGACCGCCCTACACTCTACACCAAGACCTGTGCCATGCAACCTATAAGTTCTTAGGGGCTGGACCTGCCCATAAGAATAGTAAGACTAGGGACCCCAGGAGGCAGAGGAAATGTGGAGATAGGGCATGGAGCTTGGGCTGAGAGGAGAAGCTTAAAGCAAAACACCACAGAGACCCAAAAATAGCCTCTAGACAAAAATCTCTCTAGTGCTCAAAACAGAGACTTGCCTACCATCCACACCCAGACATCTACAAGGCAATCTTTAAGTTCTTGGGGGGCTGCACCTGCTGCTAAGAGCAGCTGGACACTGCTGAGGACAGGGGGAAAATATCCTCAGTGCAAAAACCTCTCCAGAGCTGAATACAAAGAACATCCACATTCCTTATATAGACATCTGACCAGGAAGGAACAAGGCAATGGACACCAACTCCCAGGAACTAAAATCCACAAATTAAAAAAAAAAACAAGAAGAAAATGTTGACCCTTGATAATTTTATACCAAAAAAACACAGACTAAAGAAGACACAGCAGAAAATGACCAAAACTTAAACACAACCAAAGCTTCAGGAAAAAGTGGAAATTGAAGACAAGTTCTCAAAGACTTTAAATCTGAGATTCTCAGGAAAATGGAAGAGAAATGGCAAGAAAAGTGAGAAATAATCCAAAAAGAAAATAATAGTTTAAAAGAAAGGATCTCCCACTTGGAAATTGAAGCTGAGAAATCAAATGAAATAATAAGCAAATTGAAGACCAGAAATGACATGCTGGAAGCCATGAAAAGCAAGATAGATCAAACTGAAAAGGAAAATCAAAAGTTATTAGCTGAAAACCAGTCATTAAAATCTAGAATTGCTCAAGTAGAAGCCAGTGATCTCACAAGGTGGCAAGAATTAATAAAAAAAGCAAAAAAAAATAAACAGATTGTAAAGCAACACAAAATATCTCACTGAGAAGATGGTTGACCTTGAAAATAGAAATAAGAGAGACAATAATAGACCTACCTAAAAACCTGGAAAAAAAACCATAAAACTTGACACCATACTACAAGAAATTGTCCAAGAAAACTGACCTGAGAATCTGCAACAAGAGGGCAAAATAGACATTAAACTAGTCCATAGAACACCCACCACACTAAATCCTAAAAAGAAAACAACCAGGAATATGATTGCCAAATTCAATAACTTTCAAGCTAAAAAGAAAATATTACAAGAAGACAGAAAGAAACAATTCAGATATCAAGGAGCACCAATAAGGATTACACAGAATCTGGCCACCTCCATACTAAAAGACTCCAAGGTTTGGAATATGATATCCAGAAAGGGAAGAGAATTAGGACTACAACTAAGGATCTCCTACCCATCAACATTGACTATATACTTCCAGGGGAAATTATTGACATTCAACAAAATAGACTTCCAAATATTTGTAAAAAAAATGACCAGAACTAAACAGAAAATTTGACATTGAAATCCAAAAACCAAGAGAAACATGGAAAGGTAAATAATAAAGAGAAGAGTCTTATTTTTTTGTTCTCTAAGGACCTCAAATAAGGCCAAATCATTTATATTCCTATAAGGAAAAATGTTTTTTGTAACTGTCAAAAATTGCCTTTACCATTATAGTAGTTAGAAGAATTATCCATAGGGAAAGATTGGGGTATTAAGTGGTTTAAAATCATATATAAAAAAGGAAGAAAGAAAGAGGGGATGGAATTGAGAGAAACTTGAAGGAATAAGAAAATTAGTATTACCTATACTATACAAAAAGGCACATGGGAGAGGGAGGGGAAGAATACAACTATAAGAAGGAGAGGAAGAGAGTGCTAGAAGGGAATATTCAAACCTTATTCTCAGTAGCATCAATTCAAAGAGGAAAGAGCTTCTAGATCCATTGTGGTATTGAACTCTACCTTCCCCTATAGGGAAGCTGAGAGAGTAAAATTAAGGGGGGACTTAAAAAAGGGTGAGGGAAACAAGGGGAAGAGAATTTAATAGACATAAAAAAACAAAAGGGGAATAAAAATGAAGGGGATAGAAAGAGAGGGTAGGGAGGGATGTAATTCAAGTGGGAGAGTGTGTGGGATAGCTTAAAAAGACCCCAAAAGGAAATTAAATGGAATAAGAAGGGGGGAAGGAAGTAAATTAAGGTTGGGAATTAGGGGAACTGATTAAAAATAGAATACTGGTGTAGAATGAAATAATGAAAGAGGAAAGAGCAGGACAAGGAGAGAAAAGGAAAATGTTGTGGAATACACAAGTAGTAATCATAACTTTGAATGTGAATGGGATGAACTCACCTATAAAGCGGAAGCAAATAACAGAGTGGATTAGAAACCAAAATCCTACCAAATGTTGCCTACAAGAAACAAACATGAGGAAGGTAGATAAGCATAGGGTTAAAGTAAGAGGATGGTACAAAATCTATTGAGCATCAACTGATCAAAAGAAGGCAGGAGTCACAATCATGATATATGTCAAAGACAAAGTAAAAATAGATCTAGTTAAAAGAGATAGGGAAGGTAATTACATCCTGATAAAAGGCAGTACAGACAATGAGGAAATATGAGTACTCAACATGTATGCACCAAATAGAATAGCATCCAAATTTTTAAAAGAGAAACTAGAGGAGTTCAAGGATGAAATAGATAGAAAAAATTTACTAGTAGGAGACCTGAACCTTCCTCTATCAGAACTAGATAAATTGTATCAAAAGAAATAAGAAAGAAGTAAGAGAAGTGAATGAAATCTTAGAAAAATTAGAATTAGTAGATATGATGAGGAAAATAAATAGGGACAAAAAGGAATACACCTTCATTTCAGCAACACATGGTACATTCACAAAGACTGAACATGTACTAGGGCATAAAAACATTGCAAACAAGGCCAAAAGAGCAAAATGGTAAATGCAAACATTTCAGACCACAATGCACAATAAAAATAATAATTGGTAAGGATACATGGAGAGGCAAATGAAAAATTAATTGGAAATTAAATAATATGACTCTCCAAAATCGGTTAAAGAACAAATCATAGAAACAATTAATTATTTCATTGAAGGAAATGACAATGAAGAGACATCCTTTCAAAATCTATGGGATGCAGCTAAAGCACTACTTAGAGGGAAATTTATATCCTTGAGTTCATATACTAATAAATTAAAGAGGGCAGAGGTCAATGAATTGGGCATGCAAATTAAAAATTAGAAAGGGAACAAATTAAAAAGCCCCAGATGAAAACTAAATTAGAGATCCTAAAAATTAAAGGAGACATTAATAAAATTGAAAGTAAAAGAATTATTGAAATAATAAAGAAGACTAGAAGCTAGTACTTTGAAAAAACAAATAAAATAGACAAAGTACTGGCCAGTCTATTACAAAAAGGAAAGAAGAAAACCAAATTAACAGTATCCAAGATGAAAAGGGAGACCTCACCTCAAATGAAGAGGAAATTAAGGAAATCATTAAAAACTATTTTCCCCAATTATGTGGCAATACATATCGCAATCTAGGTCATATGGATGAATATTTACAAAAATATAAATTGCCTAGACTAACATAGGAAGAAATATACTACCTAAACAACCCCATATCAGAAAAAGAAATTGAACATGCCATCAAAGAATTCCATAAGAAAAAATCCCCATTGCCTGATGGATTCACAAGTGAATTCTATCAAACATTCAAAGGACAACTAATTCAAATAGTATGCAAACTATTTGACATAATAAGCAAAGAAGGAGTTCTACCAAATTCCTTTTATGACACAAATATGGTACTGATCCTAAAGACAGGTATATCAAAAACAGAGAAAGAAAACTATAGACCAATCTTCTTAATGAACATAGATGCAAAATTCTTAAATAGAATACTAGCAAAAATACTCCATCAAGTGATCATGAGGCTTATTCATTATGATCAGGTAGGATTTATACCAGAAATGCAAGGATGGTTCAATATTAGGAAAATCATCCACATAATTGACCATATGAACAAGCAAACCAACAAAAATCACTTGATTATCTCAATAGATGCAGAAAAAGCCTTCAACAAAATACAACATTCATTCCTACTGAAAACACTAGAAAGCATAGGAATAGATGGGCCTTTTCTAAAAATATTAAACAGTATATATTTAAAACCATCAGAAAATATCATCTGAAATGGGGATAAATTAGAAGCATTCCCAATAAGATCAGGAGTGAAACAAGGATGTCCATTATCACCTTTATTATTTAACATTGTACTAGAAACAGTAGCTGTAGTGATTAGAGAAGAAAAAATAAATTGAAGGCATTAAAATAGGCATTGATGAGACCAAGCTGTCACTCTTTGCAGATGATATGATGGTCTACATAAAGAATCCTACAGAATCAACTAAAAAGCTACTGTAAGTAATCAACAACTTTAGCAAAGTTGCAGGATATAAAATAAACCACAGAAATCATCAGCATTTCTGTATACTTCCAACTGTACTAAAGATAGATTAAGACTTTCAGTATTGAGAGGAGGAAAGAGAGGAGATGCCTGTTCCAGAAAGCAGGGTACAGGGAAACAGTTAATGTTTAAGGTTGGCTCAGAGAGAAGAGAGGGGGTTTGAAGATTTTCCCCCTTCTGCTTTCCCTCCTTAGGTAAAGCTGCTCTCCCCAATTCACTCTTGTTTCTCTTGTTCCCCCTCCACTACTCAAGACAAAATGTTCTCCCCTTGATCTGTTCACTTGCACTCAGCTTGGGAAATAGATAACTTTTAATGTCAACTCAATCAGGTAATATAAAAGGAATAATGGGCAGGGAAGAATGGGAAAAGAAATTGGGGAAAGGGAGTCCTTGTCTATCTAAGATCCTTTTTTCCTTTCCTTTTAAAGTTTGGGGGGAATTCAGGCCTTGGCAGCCAGGCCCCTGAGAGAAAGTCGGTTTGACTGACCCCTGGGCAACAGGAGCTGAGGTAAAGTCTGCTCAGATTTCTCTTCAGAAAGTCCATTCAATTGGGAAGCGTTGGGGGGAAAGATTTCCAGTCACCAGCAGAAATAGTGTGTAACCCTCAGGAGAGTCTTTCTCCCACCTTTGGTCTTCAGGTTTTTAAGACAGAAAAAAAACTCCTCTAACAGCCAGATTCTTCTCCTACTCAAGATTCCCAAACTATTCCACCCCTCCACCATCAAGCTGGTCAATTTCACATACTGTTCAGCTTGGCACATTTCCTCTAGTGCCAGCCCCTGTCACACAACTCATCCCAGCAGCAAGAGTTAGAAAAAGAAATTCCTTTTAAAATCACCACAGACAGTATAAAATACTTACGAATCTATCTGCCAAGATAAATGCAGGAACTGTATGAACACAACTACAAAACAGTCTCCACACAATTAAAACTATATCTAAATAATTGGAAAAGCATTAATTGCTCATGGGTAGTGTAAAGATTAAAATTTAGGAATATGGGGAGACTGAGGCAGATAGAAATCAGTTTCTCTCTGCAAGGAGTATTATATTTTTAGAGGTTTATTAAAGGTTAAAGATTAAAGAAAATACAGAATAAGAAAAAAAAGGTGCCTAGGCCAGAGGTCTAGGCAAGATAACCTCACATCACTGAAGAGACATGTCTGCTCCAAAAGGGAAGTCCAAAAGAGAGCTCAAAAGCCTTTGTAATCAGCTTAAATACCTTCTCAATCTTGACCACCTCAGAATTCCATGGGATTACAAAGCATTTTGGGGAAGTGGAGCAAGGGCTTGTGGGGATTGAAGTCCAGAGATCAAATCTCAATTTTACATACCTCCATTTGATCCTCTGGGAAGAAGTCCTTCCCCAAAGGATCATAAAAATATAATCAATTTAAAGATTACAATAATTTGAGGATAAGAGAAAAAAAAAGAATAAAACCAATAATTGCTGAAAGCATTGACAAAAAGCCAGTTAGGGGGCAGTCCCCTTTGGCATAAAAGTATACATACAAATAAATGTTCAATCAACCACACCCAAAGTTCAATTTTGTGCAATTTGTGGTCTGGAGGCTTCTTCATAGTGGCTTCTCCAACAGTTCAGTTCTGGATTCTTCTTTACCTAAAATTCTTCTGAAAAGGAATTTAAACTTTGAAATTTAAATAATATATATTTTTTTACATTCCCCCTGTCAAGAGGGTGATTGACAAATACAGAATCATTTAAGGATGCATGACTGAGGTGTGAGGTATATGAATCAATTGGCAAGAGATATTAAAAAGACATCAGAAAAATCCAAAGAAAAAAAGAAAAAAACTCTGGATGAAAATATAGACTATCAAAGTCTTATGTGTAAAAATTCCAAGTAAAAAAAAATAAATCTATAACATGTCCTTCTACCAGGGCCCAATCAAAATGATCTAGCAATGATGCATTTACCTAGTCAGTAGCTAGGAATACAGAAAGGTACCACATTATGGAAGGCAGAAAAGGGACAAGATTATGAGCCAAGGTTTCCGGGATACTCATCTGTGAGTATTTTCAGAGTGAGTGTTTACACAAGGAAAGCCTATGTCTAACAATGTTAAACACAGTAACCCCAAGTCTCACACTAGGTTCAAAACCTTTGTATTGGCCTAGAAGTGCATCAATCCATCCTGCATTGGCTTTTCTTTGGCTTTGTACAATGGCTCTTGTGTGTATATCTTGGAATCAGACAGAATCATTAAGCAAAGTCCCATAATTTATTAAATAATTAGTGGCATCATTTTTATAGTCACAAACCTTTTTGGGCATTCTCTGACAAATGTATTTCAAACTTATAGTACTCAAAAATCAAAAGGTTAAATAAAATCTTAATACTGGTGACATGTGCTTCAAATATAAAAAGGAGAGAAAAATAATAAAAAATACTGATAAGTATATTGCACATGCAAGAAAATATAATAATAAAAGAGCTTTAAAAATTTTAAAATATAGCATATTATCATTGACACTCTGTGTCAGCTAAGAAAATATAAAATACAAGGCTTTCTTACCAATAATGAGATCCATTTCCTCTTAATATCTGGCCATGATCACTGTGAGTAGAAGGTAAATGAATTGAAAGAGGTAACATTTTTTCATTTTTAAAAATACAGTAGTACAAATATGTAGTTATCAAAATTCCCAAAATTCTCAACAGCCCAATTAATTAGAATAGCAAACAAACACTATCATATTTCACATAAGTTGCTGTATGGCATTTTAAAAACCTATGAATTGATGGATATTTGTCACAATTTTTATAATCATAGCAAATCTTTCAACCTTGGTAATAAACATATATATATATATATATATATATATGTGTGTGTGTGTGTGTGTATATATATATAAAACAAGGTAAAACTCATCTTGGGTTTAGAACATAATCAAGAAATCTAAATATTCTGGTAGAAGTAAAATAGTGAGCTGAAGAGTACAAATAAAGGGGTGCTCCTTTTTCTTGGAGGCATATAGGGATCCACATGCCCTGAGATTAACTGCCCAACTTCCATTCACATATTTAGAGATGCAGGAAGGTTGGAGGTTATAAAATGTATTTCACTTCAGCTACTATTGGCCTTACCTCATGGTAGGGGCAGGCAAAAATAACCAGAGATTGTTAAAAAAATTACAAAAATCCTATTTAAAAAACCCTTAAAATCATTTGAGATATTTAGCACATTAAATTTTCCAAAGGTTTTATACAATTGTAACCAGTTCTGAAGTCCATCCATCCTCTATGTCAATTTACAAAGGCAGAAATAGAAAGGCTGTTTTTTTTTTCATATGGGCTTAATTACAATAATATTTGTTCAATAGTTATAGGGGGAAAGCAACAGAATTTTAAAACTCAGTACATTCAAAATAAATTCAATCAACCTTCAGTGTAAGAGAATAATATTCAATCCAGTAATATATGAATTTAACATCACAAAGTTAAACCTTAAACAAAAAATGCAATAGAATACAGAGATTTTTATAAACCATTGGAGTTTGAAATGCCTCAAAATTTATCCTTTAGTCTCTTTGAAGTTTCTTAGGTGTGTTTATCCATTTAAATGTCTATTGTACGAAGGCAGAGTAGTAAGGGCTAGGCAACAGGGTTTAAGGGATCTGCTCAGGGCCCCACAGCTGGGAAGTATCTGAGGCCAGATTTTAACCCAGGACTGCATGTCTTTAGGCCTGGCTATCAGTTTGCTGAGCCACCCATTTGCCTCCCCAAAGTTGAATCTTTGGGCTGAATCTTTCTTCTGACAGGCAGGTGAAGTCAATGCTATTACCAGAAGAGTCAAAATGTATCCTTTTAAACAGCCCATTGCTATTAAGTTTCTGTTTGAAAAATCTGTTTCTTCTCCTCTCCCTTTTCTCTCTCCCCTGATATGATCCCTCCTCCTGTCCCAGTCCATGTGGAGCTAATACCACCCCTGCCTTTTTGTTTCCCTCCAAGGATCTGGGTTTGTTGGGCAGGCAGGTCACCAGGTGATTACAATGTTGGTTGAATCAGGTGGGCCAGGTGAGCCAGAGAAAGTCCGCTGGGCCAGGACCAGAGCCAGAGTGCAGACAAGCAGGGCTGAGCGGAGCTGACACCCAGGGTGGGGCCGGAAGAAGTGGCTGTTTCTTAGCGGATGGCATCGGCAGGCAGGCAGGAGCTGATCAACAGCCTTGTGAGGGTAAAAAAAAGACAAGCAGGGCTGGGAGCTAGGGCATCAGGTGAGAGGCTGCAGAAGCAAGAGCAGGAGAGGACCGCAGGCAGCAGCTGATCAAGATAGTTTTCTAAAAAGCATCTTGGACAGACGTAGCTTTAAAAAAAATCATTATCTAGGCTAAAAAATTTGAGAAGTTCTCATCCAATCTAGTGGTTGCCAAAAACTGTAACAGTTAAAATTTAGGAATATGGGGAGACTGAGGCAGGTAGAAATTAGTTTCTCTCTGCAAGGAGTATTACATTTTTTAGAGGTTTATTAAAGGTTAAAGATTAAAGAAAATACAGAATAAGAAAAAAAAGTCATATCACGGAAGAAACGCGTCTGCTCCAAAACAGAAGTCCAAAAGAGAGCTCAAAAGCCTTTGTAATCAGCTTAAATACCTTCTCGATCTCGACCACCTCAGAATTCTGTGGGATTACAAAGCATTTTGGGGAAGTGGAGCAAGGGCTTGTGGGGATTGAAGTCCAGAGTTCAAATCTCAATTTTACAGTAGGATGAGTTAAAATAATAAAAATGACAATCCTACCCAAATAAATTTACTTATTTGCTGCCATACCCATCAAAGTACCAAAAACCTTTTTTATAGAATTAGAAAAAAACATAACAAAGTTCACTTGGAAGAACAACAGATCAAGAATATCAAGGGAAATAATGAAAAAAATGCGAAGGAAGGGAGCCTAGCAGTACCAGATCTTAAACTGTACTATAAAGCAGTGATCATCAAAACAATTTGGTACTGGCTGAGAGACAGAAAGGAGGATCAGTGGAACAGACTTGGGGTAAATGACCTCAGTAAGACAGTCTATGATAAGCCCAAAGATCACATTTTTGGGGACAAAAATCCACCAAAAACTGCTGGGAAAATTGGAAAACAGTATGGGAGACATAAGATTTAGATCAACATCTCACACCCTACACAGATAAACTCAGAATGGGTGAATGACTTGATCATAAAGAAGGAAACAATGAGTAAATTGTGTGAACACAGAATAGTATACTTGTCAGATCTTTGGGAAAGGAAAGATTTTAAAACCAAGCAAGAGTTAAAAAAATTACAAAATGCAAAACAGATAATTTTGATTACATTAAATTAAAACGTTTTTTAACAAACAAAACCCATGCAGTCAAATTTAGAAGGGAAGCAACAAATTGGGAAACAATCTTTATTACAAATACATCTGACAAAAGTCTAATCACCCAAATTTATAAGAAACTAAATCAATTATACAAAAAAATCAAGCCCAGTTGATGAATGGGCAAGGGACATAAATAGACAATTTTCAGATAAAGAAATCAAAACTATTAATAAGCACATAAAAATGTTCTAAATCTCTTGTAATCAGAGGAATGCAAATCAATTCAACTCTGAGGTACCACCTCACACCCAAGCAGATTGACTTACATGAGAGCAAAGGAAATTAATGAATTTTTGAGGGGATGTGGCAAAATTGGGCCATTAATGCATTGCTGATGGAATTGTGAACTGATCCAACCATTCTGGAAGGCAATCTGTTACTATGCCCAGAGGGAGCTAAAAGACTGTCTGCCCTTTGAGCTAGCCATAGCAATTCTAGGTTTGTACCCCAAAGAGATAATAAGGAAAAAGACTTCTACAAGAATATTCATAGCCATGAAGTTTGTGGTGACAAAAAATTGGAAAATGAGGGGATGTTCTTCAATTGGGGAATGGCTGAACACATTGTTGTATATGTTGGTGATAGAATAGTATTGTGCTCAAAGGAATAATAAAGTGGAGGAATTCCATGGGGACTGAAATGACCTCCAGGAATTGATGCAGAGTGAAAAGAGCAGAACCAGTAGAACATTATACACAGAGACTTTACACTGTGGTAAATTCAAATGTAATGGCTTCTCTACTAGTTGCAATGTAATGATCCAGAACTATTTGAAGGGACAAATGAGAAAGAATGCTATCCACATCTAGAGGAAGAACTGAGACATAGAAGAAAAACAACCACTTGATCACATGGGTCAGTGGAGCTATATCTGGGAAAGTGGACTCTAAAAGAACACCCTAGTTCAAATACTAATAATAAGGAAATGGGTCTTGATTGATGGCACATGTTAAACCCAGTGGAATTGTGCGTCATATATGGGAGGGGAGGGAAGGAACATGAGTCTTGTAACCATGAAAAATTATTCTAAATCATATAATTAAATAAAATTTTAAAAAAGAATTGGATTAGAAGTTGATAATGTCATTTCATCACAAGATTATAGATTTATAGCTTAAAGAGACCTCAGATGCTATGTAGTTCTTTGCTTATCATTTTTATGAAGAAAGAGCTCCAGGAAAACTTAGTTATTTACTTTTGAACCCAAGTCCCAGATCCTGTGTTCCTCCCCACCTCTCATTCCATTTTAGATTTAATGGAAGATTCAACTTCTGGTGAAAAAGAAAACAATACCAAAAAATACCTTACCACTCATTGTCCACTACTTGAATTTTTTTTCAGTTAGAAATATCTATGTCTTCTATGGTAAGAAAGAAAAAAGAGAGAAAAAGAAAGGAAGCAACAGAGAACAGAGAGAGAAAGAGATAGAGGAGGTGAGATGAGGGAGAGGGAAGGGGAGGGGTGGAAATTCACTTGTGAAGGATAATGAATATCAGTCATTTACTCTTTATTCTTGCTTCCTTTTTTTTTTTGGTTGCTCATTATCATTTAGCTTTTATGTATAGTGAATAAGACTAGGATGAGTGCAAGGAAAGGATAAAGTGTTAGAATTTGAAATGAAGGTCACCCAAGAAGATTCAGGAAGATCAGAGACAAAATTATGTATTTTCAAAGTCTCTCCTTTCCTCTTGTTCTACACACTCAATCTCATGGCTTTTGCCATCTTAGTGATTTTTACTGCACACATCATTTTACCAAGTTTTTTCTTTGATTTCTTCTCTTTTCCTGGATATCTCTTGCTACTACATACTGCATTGCATTTACCCAACTCAGTTCCTATGAAATACTTGCTGTATTTAATTTCAAAGCATACTTTTTTCCCTTGTATTTTTTAAATAAAAAATTAAATTAAATTTATAGCTTTTAATTTGTAGAAGAAATATAATAGTCTACTTTATCATTCCTATTGTTTAACCTGACTTTAATTCTCTCTGTTTACTTATTTGTCCTCAGGGTAGGTAGGTGGCACAGTGAATGGCGTGCTAGACCTAAAGTCCTTGAGTTCAAATTTGACCCCAGAGACTTGTTAGCTGTGTGACTCTAGGCATATCACTTAATCCTGATTACCTTGGCTTTCTAATTTGTAAAATAAACTTGATAAAATGGCAAAACATTTCAGTATCTCTGCCAAGAAAACCCCAATATAGAGTTACAAAGAATTGGATATGACCAAAATGACTGATCAACAACAGCAGATCCTTACAGTTAGTCCAGTGAGACAGAAGGACCAATATAAATATATAGCAGTGACAAAAATTGTAAATGTGAATGAAAACCACAGGTCATTTTATATTCTTAGTATTCCATTTTATTCTTTATATTTCTCCTTCTCCTGTATCTTTTTTATATTTCTAATGATTAGCACAGTGCCTGGATAATTAATAAATGTTTTTTTTATTGATTACCTCCTTTTATCCTTCTTTCTTCATCTTCATTTTTTTGTTTTCCATATTTTGTTACTATCTCCTCTTCTATCTCTTTTTTGTGTCTCTTTGTCTATTTCTGTCATTAGATGTATATACATACACATATGAATGTCTATAGATCCACAGAAGCACATGTACACTAATATGTGTATGTGTACATGCTTGGTTATAGATATAAATATATGCTCGAAATTTCTGTTCTAAAAACTGCATTTTTTAATTAATTGCCAGATATTTGATTAGGATAGCCTAAATTCTAGGCTCCAAAAAAGACACTACAGTAATCTTGAAACAAGAAGGGTAATATTAAGTTTATCCTACTCTATTTCTTTTGTAGGGTGGGAATTTGGATGTCACAAATATATGAAGGAATGAACATTGAGTGAATAATAGATGGATAGGTGGATTAACTAGTGAATGAATGAACACATGTTATGAAGATACAAATTAATGGAATGAGATTATTTCTATTTTGAAAGCATTTAAATTATATTAAGAAGATACAGCATGTAGCTAGAGGGGAGTTTCTATCTCAAGAATCAAAGGATTATCAATTTAAGTTATAAGGCTATTAGCCTTTCCACTAGTCAGGTTAGCACTGATTTGATTACCATGCCCTTAAAAAAGAAATGTAAAGGAAGGGATTTAAGGTGCCTGTGCAAATTAAATAGTAAGATTCTGGTAGTGGCAAGTCCCTAATCTCCTTGTGAATGCATGGATGGGATCTAAAGAAATCTTTGAGACTGTTTGGAATTAAATGAATTTTGACTCATTTTCCCAATGCTTACAATGTCTCAGTTTTAAGACCAACTGAACTACCAGATTGAAGTGGAATTATTCTCCAGCAGAAGGGAGGGTCATCTCTGAAGAATTTCATTGAATGGGAAAAATATTCAGGTGAGAATGAGAAAATACTAGAGCAAAAGGCAAAATGTTCTTTTCTTTAAGAAATACATTCCTTTGTTAGTGGGTGTGATTTAAAAAAATTCTTCAACATAAACAAGATAATAGGAAATTATCAATATATTTTAAATTTAGGAGAAGCAGCTAGTTGGCAAAGTAGATAGAACTCTTACCTTAGCATCAGGAAAAACTAAGTTCAAATCTAGCCTCAGGCATTTACTAGTGTGAGAACTTGGGCAGGCTCCTCAGTTTTCTCATCTATCAAAAGAATTGGAGAAGGAAATGGCAAAAGATTCCAGTGTCTTTGTGAGGAAAACCCCAAACACTATTATAGAGTTGAACATGACTGAAACAACTGAACAACAACAAATACTAGGTAGTAATATAAGATTCTTTAAGCTTTATGTATGTCTCTCCTTTTCTTTTATGTTTCTCCTGTAAGAAATCTAATTTAGAAAAAAATAGGTAAGTATCCTACTTCCAATTTTGCAACCTCTCATTTACAAAACTTCTTAATATTTAGGCAAAAGTCAGATTTTGTCCAACTTTACATTTGTATCCATCTTTAGTTAACCAACCACAGAACTCTTTGTGGATAAAACAATATTTAGCTTAATGTTAACATGTTCAAAATCAATATTAGGTCATATTTTAATTTTTAGGTATATTTTTTGCATCTGTCTCTTCATGACCCCACTCAGATTTTTCTTGGCAAAGCTACTGAAGTGGTTAGCATTTTCTTTTCTATTTCATTTTTCAGATGAGGAACTAAGTCAAACATAGTTAAGAGACTTGTCCAGGGTCACACAACTAGTTAGTCTCTAAGGTTGGGTTTGAACTCAGGAATTTTTTATATAATATTATTTTATTTGGTCATTTTCAAACATTATTCATTGGAAACAAAGATCATTTTCTTTTTCTCCCCCCCGCCACCCCTCACATAGCTGAAGCATGATTACTCTGGGTATCACATATATCCTTGATCTGAACCCATTTCCATGTTGCTGGAATTTGCATTGGGGTGTTCATTTAATGTCTTTCCTCACTCATATCCCCTCTGTCCTTGTAGTCGAGCAGTTGCCTTTCCTCTTGGAAATGGAGGGTTTTTACTCCCTCCATTTGTCACCTGCTTGTGGGTAGTTTTTTTCTCCTAGATCCCTGCAGATTGTTTAGGGACATTGCATTGACACTAATGGAGAAATCCATTATGTTCGATTGTACCACAGTGTATCAGTCTCTGGGTACAATGTTTCCCTGGTTTTGCTCCTTTCGCTCAGTATCACTTCCTGGAGGTTGTTACAATCTCCATGGAAATCCTCCACTCTATTATTCCTTTTAGCACAATAGTATTCCATCACCAACATATACCACAATTTGTTCAGCCATTCCCAATTGAAGGGCATCCCCACATTTTCCAATTTTTTTGCCACCACAGTGAGTGCAGCTATGAATATTATTGTACAAGTCTTTTTCCATATTATCTCTTTGGGGTGCAATCCCAGCAGTGCAATGGCTGGACCAAAGGACAGACAGTCTTTTATCACCCTCTGGGCATAGTTCCAAATTGCCCTCCAGAATGCTTGGATCAATACACAACTCCACCAGCAATGAATTAATGTCCCTATTTTGCCACATCTCCTACAGCATTCACCACTTTCCTTTGCTGTCATGTTAGCCAATCTGCTAGGTGTGAAGTGATACCTCAGAGTTGTTTTGATTTGCATCTCTCCAATTATAAGAGATTTGGAACACTTTTTCATGTGTTTAATAATACTTTTGATTTCTTTAACAGAAAACTGCCTGTTCATGTCCCTTGCCCATTTATCAATTGGAGAATGGTTTGATTTTTTGTACAATTGATTTAACTCTTTGTAAATTTGAGTAATTAAAACATTATCAGAGGTTTTTGTTAAGAAGATTGTTTCCCAATTTGTTGCTTCCCTTCTCATTTTTGTTACATTGGTTTTGTTTGTACAAAACCTTTTTAATTTGATGTAGTAAAAATTATTTTTTTTTTTTACATTTTGTGACTCTTTCTAAGTAATGCTTGGTTTTAAAATCTTTCCTTGTCAAAAGGTCTGACATGTATACTATTCTGTGTTCACCTAATTTACTTATAGTTTCCTTCTTTATGTTCAAGTCATTCACCCATTTTGAGTTTATATTAATGTAGGGTGTGAGGTGTTGATCCAATCCTAATCTCTCCCACACTGTCTTCCAATTTTCCCAGCAGTTTTTATAAATTGTGGATTTTTGTCCCAAAACCTAGGGTCTTTGGGTTTGTCATAGACTGTCTTGCTGAGGTCACTTTCCCCAAGTATATTCCACTGATCCTCCTTTCTGTCTTTTAGCCCGTACCAAATTGTTTTGATGACCACTGCTTTATAATATAGTTTGAGATCTGGAACTGCAAGGCCACCTTCCTTTGTATTTTTTTCCATTATTTCCCTGGATATCCTTGATCATTTGTTCTTCCAAATGAACTTTGTTTTGGCTTTTTCTAATTCAGTGAAAAAAGTTTTTTGGAACTTCAATGAGTAAGGAACTAAATAGATAGATAAGTTTGGATAGGATGGTCATTTTTATTATATTAGCTCATCCTACCCATGAGCAGTTAATGTTTTTTCCATTGTTCAAGTCTAGTTTTAGTTGTGTGGAGAGTGTTTTGTAGTTGTGTTCATATAATTCCTGTGTTTGTCTCAGGAGATAGATTCCTAAGTATTTTGTCTAAGGTGATTTTGAATGGAATTTCTCTTTCTAATTATTGATGCTGAGATGTGTTGGAATTATATAGAAATGCTGAAGACTAATGTGGGTTTATTTTGTATCCTGATACTTTGCTCAAGATGTTGATTATTTCCACAAGCTTTTTTGTTGATTTTCTAGGATTCTTTAAGTTGACCATCATATCATCAGCAAAGAGTGACAGCTAGGTCTCCTCATTGCCAATTTTAATACCTCCAATTTCTTTTTCTTTTATAATTGCTACTGCTAGTGTTAATAGTACAATGTTGAATAATAGAGGTAATAATGGACATCCTTGTTTTACTCCTGATCTTATTGGGAATGCATCTAGTTTATCCCTATTGCAGATGATGCTTGATGATGGTTTTAGATATATACTGCTTATTATTTTTAGGTAAGACCCTTCTATTCCTATGTTTTCTAGTGTTTTTAAAAGGAATAGGTGTTGTGTTTTATCAAAGGCTTTTTCTTCATCTATGGAGATAATCATGTCGTTTTTGTTGGACTGCTTGTTAATATGGTCAATTATGTGGATGGTTTTCCTAATATTTAACCATTCTTGCATTACTGGTATAAATCCTAATTGATCATATTGAATGACCCTTCTGATCACTTGCTGGAGTCTTTTTGCTAGTATCCTGTTTAAGATATTTGCATCTATGTTCATTAGGGAAATTAGTCTATTGTTTTCATTCTCTGTTTGGAACCAGTAGCACATTTGTGTCATAGAAGGAATTTGGTAGAACTCCCTCTTTGCTTATTATGTCAAATAGTTTTTTAAAGTATTGGAATTAGCTTTTATTTGAATGTTTGATACAATTCACTTGTGAATCCATCAGGAATTGGGTATTTTTCTTAGGGAGTTCTGTGATGGCCTGTTGGATTTCTTTTTTCAGATATGGGAATATTTAAGAATTCTATTTCTTCTTCTGTTAGTCAAGGCAATTTATATTTTTGTAAATTTTAATCCATATCATCTAGATTGGCATATTTATTGCCATATAATTGGGCAAATAATTTTTTGATGATTGCCTTAATTTCCTCTTCATTGGAGGTAAGGTCAACCTTTTCATCTATGACATTGTTAATTTGCTTTTCTTATTTCCTTTTTTTAATTAGATTGACCAGTACTTTCTCTATTTTGTTTGTTTTTTTTCAAAGTACCAGCTTCTAGTCTTATTTATTAGTTCAATACTTCTATCACTTTTGATTTTATTAATTTCTCCCTTAATTTTTAGGATCTCTATTTTGGTTTTCTTCTGGGGGTTTTTAATTTGTTCCCTTTAGAGTCTTTTGATTTGCATGTCCAATTCATTGATTTCTGCCCTCCTTAATTTGTTAATATATGCACTCAGGGATATGTATTTTCCTCTGAGTACTGCTTTGGCTACATCCAATAAGGTTTGAAAGGATGTCTAACCATTGTCATTTTCTTTAATGAAATTATTAATTGTTTCTATGATTTCTTCTCTAACTAACCAATTTTGGAGTATCATATAATTTAATTTCCAATTGATTTTTAATTGGCTCTCCATGTACCCTTACTGATCGTTATTTTTATTGCCTTATGATCTGAAAAGGTTGCATTCATTATTTCTGCTTTTCTGCATTTGTTTGCCATGTTTTTATGACCTAGTGCATGGTCAGTCTTTGTGAATGTGCCATGTGCTGCTGAAAAGATGGTGTATTCCTTTTCTTCCCTTTGTATTTTTCTCCATATGTCTGTTAACTCTAATTTTTCTAACATTTCATTCACATCTTTTACCTCTTTCTTATTTATTTTTTGATTTGATTTATTTAAATTTGATAGTGGTTGGTTTGGGTCTCTCCCACTAATGTAGTTTTACTCTCTATTTCCTCCTTCAGTTCTCCTAGTTTTTCCTTTAGAAATTTGGGTGCTATACCATTTGGTGCATACATGTTGATTAGTGATATTACCTCATTTTCTATACTCCTTTTTTCAACATGTATTTACTTTCCCTATTCCTTTTGATCTGGTCGATTTTTGCTTTGGCTTTGTCAGATATAATTGCAACTCCTGCCTTCTTTCTGTCTGGTGAGGCCCAATAGGCCTTACTACAACCTTTGATTCTGACCTTGTGCATGTCTACCCACCTTATATATTTTTCTTGGAGACAACATATGGTAGGGTTTTGGATTCTAATCCACTCTATTATTCATCTACTTTTTATGGGTAAGTTCATGCCATTCACTTTCAAAGTTTTGATTGTCACTCGTTACTTCTCTGGCATTTTGGTCTCCTCCCCTAATTCTGACCTTTCTTCTTTATATACAATCTTTTAAAGCAGTGGTTTACTTTAAATCAGTCCCTGTAATCCCCTCCCTTTATATGCTTCCATTTATAGCCCCTCCCTTTTTGTTCCCTTTTTTATGATCTGCTAACTTCCATCACCCCTCTCCTTCCCTCCCTTTTGAACTCCCTCCTCCCTACCCCCCTTAATTTCCCTTCTTGCTTACCCTGTTGGGTAAGTTAGAATTCAAGATCCCAATGGGTCTAGATGCACTTCCCTCTCAGATTTGATTTCACTGAGAGTAATGTTTAAGTAGTACCAATTAGCTCTCTCTTCCTCTCCTTCTTATAAGAGAATTATTCCCATCTCCTTCCCATGTGTATCTTTGTGTGACAATGATTATTCTATTTAATTTATTTCTATATCTTCATACCATCATTGATTCCCTCCCTCCCTTTTTCTTTCTTTCACCCCTTCTCCATATCTTAATGCCCCAATCTTTCCCTATGTGTGATTCTTCTAATTACTCTAATAATGCATAGAATTTTTGAGAATTGCACATAACTTTTCCCCCATATATTTTATATATAATTTGTTCTAAATGTAGACCTTATAGAAGAGAGTTTGTATACAAGGGAAAAAAAAAACATTTTCTCCCTTTCCTTTTCTTTCATATTTATCTTTTCATGTTTCTCTTGCTCTTTGTGTTTGGATATTGTGACAAGGAAATCACTTTAAAAGACTGATATATATTAATTTAAGGTCGCCAAGGAATTCAGCTATGTAATTCCTAAATGAAAATTCAAGTCAGCAGTCAACCCTTTATGGAGTTTGATTACAAACAGGATGAAGAAAGGTATTAGAGATAGAGAGAGAGAGGGAGAGAGAAAGGGGAGAGAAGGGAATAGGGCTTAAATACCCCTTCTGTTTAGGCTGGGCCAAAAGGCCCAAGCCCTTAGATAGCTGGGGCAAAGAAAGGAGATCAGTTCCTATCACTCACGTGACCAAAATGGAGAAACAGTCTCAGGGGCCTCCACCTCCAGCTTCCTTCAGAGCCAACTCTCAAAGCACCACCTCTCAGACCAAAAACCTCTCCAACCAACCACCCTCAGTCCTCAGACCCCTCTCTCTTTAAGCAAACCATCCAAGTTCCCTCCCCTCAGTTCTCACATCTACCAATCACTGTCCATGTCTTCCCTGTGCCAATGGTGGCTCTAGCTTAACCCAGGACCACCCAGAAGTCTGTGGCTTTGCACGTGTCTGTTGAAGGTCATATTCTCAATAATTAAATCTTGATCCTTTGCTGCAGCCCTTCCTAAATCCTGTTAGGACTGAGTGGGGTGGAGATTGTAATTTCCAAGACCTGGTTCTGTCATTCCAAGTATCTCTATTGTATCAATTCTAAAATCAATCATGACTCAAAGAAATTCCTGTTCTATGCTTAAGCATAGGTCAAAGCCCTTTTCATTGTTCAGCAAAAGGTTTCTGTCCTAAAGTAATCTTAAGAAGGGAGAAGAAGGAACCTCCCATGCCAATGGGGTTCACATTCCAATAGAGTTCCCACTATCAATAGGAAATTTTTCAAGTATGAAATTTCCCAATGGTGAAATTTCCAACATTTATAAGTCTAAGAAATTTTAAGGTTTACAATATCAAACTATCCACTGATTTCTGGTCTTTTATTTACAAATACTATAAAATCTTCTATTTTGTTGAATCCCCATACTTTCCCCTGGAAGTATATAGTCAGTTTTGATGGATAGGTAATTCTTGATTGAAGACCCAGTTCTCTTGCCTTTCTGAATAGCATCTTCCAGGTCTTGCAGTAGTTCAGTGTGGCCACTGACAGGTCTTGTCTGATCCTGATTGGAGCTCTTTTTTATCTAAATTGTTTCTTTCTGGCTTCTTGTAGGATTTTCTCCTTAGCTTGAAAGCTTTGGAATTTGGCAATTAAAATCCTGGGATTTGACTCTTGGGGATTTATTGTAGAGGGTGTTCTATGAACTATTTCAATGTCTATTTGGTCCCCTTGTTCTAGAACCTCAGGGCAGTTTTCTTGGATGATATCTTGTATTATCATGTCAATATTCCTGTTTATTTTTGGCTTTTCAGGTAGACCAATGATTCTCTCCTTCCTCTGTTTTCCTGATCTGTCATGTTTTTGGTCAGATATTTTATGTTTTCTTCTAATTTGTAAATTTTTTCACTTTGCTTCATTAATTCTTGATGTTTTGCAACATCATTGTCTTCCATTTGCCTAATTCTGGTCTTCAAAGACTGGTTTTCCTTTTCATATTGGTCTATCCTGCTTTTTGAGGCTTCCAGCTGTTTCTCCAATTGGGAATTCTTGCCCCCCCAGATTGTTAAATTCTCTTTTCATTATATCCCATTTTTTCCTGCCAGAAGACTTCTATATTTTTGATATCCTCCAATTTAAATTCTTCCAGATCTTGTGGACAATTTCCATTGCTTTTGGAAGGTTTTGGAGCTTTTATTTGGGTTTCCTCTTCTGCTATTTCCTCTGTATTCTGTATTTTTCCTCCATAAAAACTATCCAAAGTCAATACCATCTTCTTGCTTTTCTTAGTGTTGGGAAGTTGTCCATGGGCGCTGTTTGCTATCTCTATGGTTTTCCCTTTCCTTTCCAGGCATAAATCTGAGTGAGGAGGGCTGGCTCTCTGTGTATGGATCAAGGCTTCTTGACTCGGGCCAGCTCTCAATTCTCCCACAGCTCTTATCTTCCTGAAGGAGTCCAAGGTCTGCCCTCCCTTGCTTGATGACGTTTCGGGTATTACTACTCTCAGAGGTGGATCCTTGGTGGTCTTAGTCAACTCCCAAGACCTATAGGTGCCCCTTGATCACTTCATGGGTGTCCTTCCCACACTTGTTGATTTTGGCACGCTGGTTCTGAGTGCCCGAGATTTGAGTTCCCCTTGCCAAGTCCAAGGTCTTCCCTCCCCTGCCTGATGATATTTTGGGAATTACTGCTCTCAGGGGTAAATCCTTCGTGGTCTTAGTCGCTCCCAAGACCTGGAGTTGCCCATTGCTCACTCCTGGTGTACCCTTCCCTCAGTCATTGGTTCTGGCATGCCCTGACTTTACCTCTAGCTCCATAGGTGTAGTGGGGGAATGTAGGCCAGCTCTGGTTTGGGAGGGAGTTTTTTCCTTCCCTTATAGTGTGGAAATGCCCATGCCCCATGTACCTGCAGTTCTTCTCCCTTCTGTAGTGGCCCTCCATTCTTATGAGGATAGTTTTGTGAGGGTCTTTTATAGTTGTCTGTATTGTTGGGTCTGAGGAGGGGAAGTGAGCCGCGTCTAATTTGCTGTCATGCTTACCCGGAATTCCCTGAACTCAGGAATTCTTGACTCTAGGCCTGGTACTCTATCTGTTGTGCCAATAAAATGTCTCCACATATTACATTATCTGTAGATGAATCTGAGTATGGATATTTTGTAAAGAACTTTTTCAAAATTGCCTTAACTTCAGGTTTTATATTCTGAGATGCATTATAGCAGGGGATCCTCCTTGATATATTCTTTCTCTGCCATAGTTCCACTTCTCCTTTACTCCTCAAAGATATGAAAGAATGTTATACTTATAAAACCCTTCAAGAAACTCCTTCTCCTTTCTCTTCATAATTTGTAGGTGATACTCAAGATATGGCCAAATTTATTCAGTTTACTCAACTAATATTCTTGTAAAATGTCACTATAGTTAGCATGACTTAACACACCTTTTCTTTGGTCATTTGGAATGATTGTTATTCATCTTATCACAAATTTAATTGGATGAGATTATTAACCTACCCATATATTTTTTCTAACTCTGACAACTGTATCTAAGGAAAAATTAAGCACCTTTGTCCTTTTATATTCCTCGTATGCATATATAGATAGTTAGATAGATAGAAAGATAGATAGATAGATATTGGTTGAAGATATCAAAGCAACAATAAAACATTATTTAATTTTTCTGCATTGTTATAAATTGAACCATTTTAATTACTACTATGTGTATAATATTTTCTTTAAATTAAAATCCTAATATACCTTAATATTAACTTTAAGATTCAATTACATCAAATGTTTTATGATAATCTAGTTAATAAACAGTTATTTAAATTCATAATGTGGCATTCTAAATATTTTCCCTTCAATTAAATTTGTAATTATCCCCATTATTTAGGTTATACACTATAATAATAATTTAACTTTAAAATATTTACTACAGTCTTTGGAATTCCATGAATCTTTAATAATTTTAAATGATGATATTCTTCAACTAATATAAATGGTGACTAAGAGGTCTTTTGCACAATGATTAGAGCATTCACATAACAAATGGGGAAATTTCCCTCAATTGACCAATAATTATATAAGTCTTCTATTGTGTATTCCTTTAATTTTCATGAAAGTCCACAAAAGGAAGAAGTGTAAGCTCCTTGTATAGATTCTGTTCAAATTAAGGTAGTGCCCTCCATCTGAATACAAGTAGAAAAAATAAATAGTAAGCTTTGGTTCATTTTTCTCTGACAAAGCTTCTAAGTGATTAAACCAGATAATAAGATCCTAATACTACAGTCAAGAATTCCCACTTCCACTTAACTTACTCATAACTGATAATGATGAATATACTCATGGAAAGTTTAAAAGGCTTAACAGTTTTTTTTTAAATGTTATCAAGTTTTAATTTTATTCCTTTATTGTTAGTTACATTTAGAAATAAAATATTTAGCATAAAGGCCATTGAAGGTTAAATTGGGTGACTTGATTATTTAAAGGGGAACAGGAGAGGGCATAATCTCATTCTCCATTGAGATTTCTTTGTAAACTAGACAAGATGTGGGATAATCCTGATGAAATGGGATATCTGACCACTCTAAAGTAGATGCAGGTCACACAAAAAGGCATTTTTAAAAGAGAAAATAAATATGTTATTCCAGGATAAGGTACACTGTATTCTATACAGTAAAAACATTATCTGCCTGTGAAGAATCTTTAATTAGAAAGAAGCATGTGTGAGCAAATATTGGTATCCAAACAAAATAAATTTCTCCTCCAAGTGAAAGAAAAATGCTTATAGCTTATATTTATTAATATCACTTAAATATACATTTGTTAATTATTATGTGCATTGCAGAATTACAGTTAATATGAGGACTATAATAATGTATTACATTTGATCCTTGATATAAAAGAGTGTAAAATATAATCAGAGAGACCTCCTCTCTCTCTCTCCTTTTCTTTTTCTCTCTCATCCTTGGCTATATTTTAGTAACTTAGTATATATGATTTAAATAGTATATGCACATATACATATGCACATATACATATAGAGATTCATAAACAAATAATTAATATAGAAAACATGGCAAGAGATCGATGAACTTAAAAATAGTTTACTTTTTATATTTAACAATTTATAATTTTTCCTGATAATATGCCTGTGGGTGAGGAAATACATTTTCTTGATATTATACCTATTTTATTAATGAATAAGCACAATAGGACTTGAATAAGCATCTTCAAACTCATCGGTCAAAATTCTTTGAAGAGAAACAATTAAATGAACATATGTTGAATCAAGTCAAATTTTAGATTAATAAAAAGGAAAATTTGAACTAATTGTTATAACACAATGAAATGGAAAGATCACTGAAACTAGGTTAAAATGAACTTAGGCAAATTATTCCACATTTCAATACCTCAGAGAATCAATTGATCAATATTTATTAGGCATCTACTCTGTGCCAGTAATTTTGCTAATCATTAAAGTTAAAAAAAGACAAAAAACAGTCCCTCCCTTAAATAATCTTAAAATCTAAGAAGGGAAGTGTTAAACTTGATGATGTCTTAGATGTATTCTGTCTCTAAATACTATAGTTAAAGTCTAGGATACATTCCTACTATCCTGTATTAGAAAATTAAATATTTTTTCTCCACAACTGAAAATATTTCTTAATTTTATAAATCTGTTTCTACATTTCCCTTTTATGAGTTATTTTATAGTTAATGAAAATGTAAATTATTTAACTCAAATTCAATTAGATCAATCTGACTCTAGCATGTGAGAAGTATTCCTTGTATTAACAAATTTTTGGAAAAACAGTTTCAGTCCTCAAAATAAAATAAAAGAAAACCTTTGCACATTCTGGATTATATAGCCAAAATATTCAATGGGAAAGCAAGTCCAAGATAACTATCAAAATTGTACCTTGTGGGACAAGTTGTGCAAATTATAAAGTAAAATTTTATCTGGGAAATAAGAGTTCTGTTCTAGTTATTTCTAAGTACTCTTCTAGTTCTAAATACTTACATTTTAATATCTTTTTTGAAGCTCTGTCTTTTTTTCTGTACATCCTAACTTCTCAGAGATGAAGGTTTTTCTTGTTACCATTAGGAACAAAATGATTTTTGAAAACTCATTCATGATTAAATACTGGATATATTTCTATTCTTATGTGTTTCAAAAGAGATTATGCCTAGGAAAAATAATGATTAACACTAAGAAATTAATAATTAATGGAAAAATTTCAGTGAAAAAGAGGAGATGTATTTTTATTTTAAGGGAGAGAGTCCTTTCTATTACTCTGATAGTTATTATGGTATAATCAAGTTAATCTGTTCTTCATACAATTCCTTATACATGACATATTTCTCATTTCTATACCTTTTTATTGATTGTCACTAATGCCTATACATATTTGAATAGTTTCTTCATATCCCCATTCTATCAGTTAAAAAAATAAGCCAAAGATCCCTAATCATTTTCCACATAAAAAAAAGTTCATCTATGGCAGAGATAATACATAATTACATAAATTACAATTCAATTTAAATATTTTTCTTTAAAAAAAAGAACTATTTATTCTCACCCTCCCTTTAAGCACTAAAACTTTTATAAGTGATTGGGAAATTATCTAAAGCAGTATTTCTCAACCTTTCTAATGCCATGACCTCGCAATACAGTTCCTCATGTTGAGGTGACCCCTAACCAAAAAATCATTTTGGTGGCTACTTCAAAACTGTAATTTTGCTACAGTTATGATTTGGAATGTAAATACCTGATATGCATTATATATTCTCATTGCTACAAATCAAACATAATTTAAACATAAGGATTAATCACAAAAACAATATTTAAGTATATGTTGAGAAATATTAATCCAGCAGGAGGCAGCCTGAGCGCTGGGGAGGGAGGTAAGTCCTGCCTGGGGAGGGGGTCCTCAGACACTGCCTTCTTCTTCCTGTTGTCTCCCTCCAGCTCGAGCTGAGGCTTCACTTTCCTGGGGTTACTTGGCTCCGTTATCTGCTCCAGGACTCATTCTTAACCCCTCTGGAGCCAGCATCCCTATGCTCTCTCTGGGTCTCTGTTTGAGTCTGGTCTCCAGGCAACAGAGTAAATCCATCACCCCTCATAGGAGGAGGGCTGCTGATAGGTAACTAATATTAGTACAATGTGTGGGCAGCAGGGTCCCCTTTCTTTCCTAGATCTTGCTGTAAAGTAGCGCAAATTCTCAGCCTCTAAAGGCATTGGGAAATATGTATTTTCTGATGGCTTTAGGTGACCCCTGTGTTTTGGTCATTCGACCTCTGCTGAGATCCACAGGTTGAGAACCACTGATCTAAAGAATAGTAATTAATAAAAGATAGCTATACATCTTTCCAACATCTATTATTTATTAATAGGACAGATTCTGTTATTAGTATGAATCTTCTATATAAGAAGGGGTTCAGCTTTGTATTCTTTCAACTAATTTCTTTCATGAATTTCCTCTTTCTCAGCTGAAGTTTTTAGTTGAGATGCCCTCTTCAGGACAACATACTACTCTGTAGTATGGGAAGGGAATTTCCCTCCCCATTATGTTTCTTTGTTTGACATCATCAATCTGTGACCTGGAGGTAATTTACAATTGAGATGTGTGAGTATAGACCAAGGCTCAGAGAAAAGTAGTTGAAATCAACAAGACAGGAAACTGATCCCATAGGCAATGCCACCCTGGGCAGTTCCAGGCAAATGAAGGAACTATAGTTGGTTCCTGATATGTGATGTGGGAGAACTGTTGGGTAGAAAACCTTATAAGGTGAGACCAAGGTACTACTCTCTCTCTCTCTCTCTCCCTCTCTCTCTCTTTCTCTCTCTCTCTCTCTCTCTCTCTCTCTCTCTCTCTCTCTCTCTCTCTCTCTCTCTCTTTCACTCTCTTCTGGCTGGAGCTTGGAACCTGAAGGAACCTTAGTAGTGAGCTTCAATCCATCAAATGACAAATAGGGTAATAAGCTAATCAACTTTTTACTTCTTTCTTACATTTCCCTATCTTTACTATCACTAATTTGATGTACTAAAGCTACTAAAGCTACTAGAAGCCTCATGATTTTATTTTAACTAATATAGTATACAATCAATAAGAGATTATTATGTTTAATACGCCTTTCCTATAAGGAGAAAACCATCTTTCCTTATAATTTCTAGGTTATTTCATCTTTTTTTTTTAAATCTTCTCTAAATTCTTGCTCTTTCTGGGTCACTTAATTTGTATTCTATTTGACATATAACCCAAACACTTCTTAGTTATTTTTCAGTCTACAACTATATTTATATCTATACATGTAGTTATAAAATTGGAACTGTGATTTTATTTGTGTTGGATACTCTTAGGTATTTAATTGTACCAATGCATATAAACAATGTTGATGGACCTTAGTCCTAGATCATTATCAAGGAACAATTAGAGTGGTGACTTATATAAGATGGCATAATTGGTTTATATAATAAACTGGACTTGAATCTATTCTTTCCTCAGTATGTGCCTAGCCTCACTAAACAACTAGATACTATAATTATTTGATGATATTCTTTGATAATATTTAATGGTACTCTTTACCTTGTTTTCTCCTTTCTACCTACCTTTTTCCTTGTTTAAGGAATCCCACTCCTAATCTACTCCAGCAGATTGTCCCTTATTTCTTTTTTTTTTTTACATTTATGTTCTTACAATTATTTTTCAATCTCTCCATCTCTATTGGCTTAATTCATATTGTCTGCCTATATATCCTTAACTCCTTTAATGGAAAAACAAAAACAAAAACAAAAACAAACCTCACTTGCTCCTTCTATCATTATATTTTCCTCCTGCTCCCTGTAGAAAAATGTCTTAAAAGACCTTATATAATATGCACTTCTACTTTCTCTCCTTTTAATTCCTTCTTATTTTCTGTCATTCTTCTGACCTGATCATTCCATTGAAACTTCTTTATCCAAAGTTAGTTATGATCTCTCTGTGTCCAAATCAATTGACCTTTTCCCCATCCACATTTTTATTGATCTTTCTTCATTCATTGATAGGAGTACTCATTTTCTTTCTTGATATTTTTATCTCAAATCTACCTCTTCTGCTCCAGTCTCTCTGCTGATCACTAATTTTGCATTTATAAGCCCTGTTCATATTTCTCAAATTGAATATAGAAAAGATATAAAAAATTTAATATTTCTAAAATAGAACCCATTATCATTCCCCTTTAACCTTCCCTGCCTCCAACTTCTGAATTTCCTTATTAATGTAGAGAGCAGCACTGAAATCCTAGTCCCAAAATCTTGCAAACTAGGTGTCATTTTGGATTTCTCACTATTTCACCCCACAGACAGTCTGTTACCAAGGCCTATCAATTTCTTCCTTGCAGCATTTCTCAAATATGCTTATATCTCTATTATTTTTAAAATTTATTTATTTAATCCATTAATTTAGAACATTTTTTCCATGGCTATATCATTTTTGTTCTCTCCCTTCTCCCTCCCAGAGTTGATGCATTCCTAGTATGAATCCCACCTGACCCTATTGAAAAACCCCCATGATAACTTGCTGAACTCTTTTTGTAGTATCCTATTTACAACTGATGCACCCTTGTTCATTAAGGAGATTGATCTATATAATTTTCCTTTTCTGTTTTTGGCCTGCCTGGCTTTGAAATGAGTACCATATTTGTGTCATAAAACGAATTTTGCAAAACGCCTTCTTTGCTTATTTTGTCAAATAGTTTGTATAGTATAAGAATTAACTGTTCTTTAAATATTTGATAGAATTAACTTGTGAATCCATCAGGCCCTGGGATTTTTCTTAGTAAGTTCCTTGATGCATTGTTTAATTTCTATTTCTGAGATGGGATTTTTAAGTATTCTATTTAATTCTTTTGTTAATCTAGACAATTTTTATTGTTGAGAATATTCACCCATTTCACCCAGATTATCCTATTTATTGCCATGTAATTGTACAATATACTTCTTAATAATTACCTTGATTTCTTCTTCATTAGAGGCAAGGTCATCCTTTTCATCTTTGATGATGTTAATTTACTTTTCTTCATTCTTTTTTATTAGATTAAACAACACAATCTATTTAACTTGTTTTTCCAAAGTGCCAGTTCCTAGTCTTATTTATTAGTTCAAAAGTTCTTTTACTTTCAATTATATTAATTTCACCTTTGATTTTTAGGATTTCCAATTTAGTTTTTTATCTGGAGATTTTTAATTTGTTTTCTTTCTCATTGTTTTTAATAATTTGTATGCTCAATTCAGTGACTTCTTCCCTCTCTGATTTCTTGATATATGCACTTAGGAATGTAAATTTTCCCCTGAATAATGCTTTGTCTGCACCACATATATTTTGATATGTTGTTTACTCATTGTCATTCTCTTCAATGTTGTTCTTTGTCACACCAGGTTTGAAGAATTAGACTATTTAGTTTCCAATTAATTTTATTTATTTATTTACTCATTTATTTTTAAACCCTTACCTTCTATCTTATAATTAATACTGTGCATTGGTTCTAAGGCAGAAGAACAGGAAGGGCTAGGCAATGGTGGTTAAGTGACGTGCCCAGGATCACTAACATAGGAAGTGTTTGATGCCAGATATGAAGCTAGTACCTCTTGTCTCTAGGCCTGGCTCTCAATTTACTGAGCCATTCAATGGCCCCTCCAATTAATTTTAAATTTGCCTTTCCACAAGCCCTTATTGATTATGATTTTTATTGCATTATAGTCTGAAAAAATCATTTATCATTTTTGCTTTCCTAAATTTTTTGTAATGTTTTTATGACCTAGTACATAGTCAGTTTTTTTTATATGTTCCATGTGCTACTGAAAGAAAGTATATTCATTTTTAACCCCCAGTTATTTTTCTCCAGATGTCTATTAGCTCTAATTTTTCTAACATTTCATTCACTTCTCTAACTCTTTTCTTACTTTTGGTTTCATTTATCTATTTCTGATAGGGGAAGGTTGAGGTTCCCCACTAGTATTTTTTTTAACTATGTCTTTCTTAAGCTCCTTTAGTTTCTCATTTAGAAAATTGAATGCTATATCATTTGCTGCATATATGTTGATTACTGATATTTCTTCATTATTTATATTGGATTTCATCAAGATGTAATTACCTTCCTTATCTATTTTAATAAGATCTATTTTTGTTTTAGCTTTGTCTTAGATAATAATTGCTACTCCTGCCTTCTTTGTCTCAGTTGTTACTCAGTAAATTCTGTTCCACCCTCTTACCTTTACCCTGTGTATGTTTACCTGCCTCAAGTTTGTTACTTGTAGACAATATAGTGTAGGATTCTGGTTTTTAATCCATTATGTTATCCACTTCCTTTCTGTTGGTGAGTTAATTCCAATCACAGTGATGAGTATTACTGTCTGTGGTCCCCCTCCATTTTGACTTCTTCCTTTCATTCTGCCTTTTCTCTTATTCCTCTTACTCTCCCTCACCAACTTTTTACTTTTAGTTAGTCTCCTCCCTTTCCTCTACCTAATGTTACTCAGTTCTTAACCCCCTACTATTATTCCCCTCTTACTATAGTGCCTTTTAAATAACCCCCAACCTCTCCTTCACTTGTATTGCTTCCATCCTTACCATTCAATTTATTACCCTTCTATTTCTCTATAGGGATAGATACAATTCTCTTCCCCAATGAATCTCATTGTTCTTCTCTCTCTGAGTCAATTCCAATGAGCATAAGATTTAACTATTATCTATCTCCAACCTCTTCCACACTTCCCTTCTACTGGTCTTCTTCCCCCTGCTCCCCCATGTACTCCCTTTCCCATTTATCTTAGTATTTTTTACCCCTAGCTTTTCACATATATAATATATCATCCTGAGCAATTTGTCACTGTACCCTCTATGTATACTTCTTCTAGCTACCCCAATGATAATAATTTCTAAGAGTTAACAATATCATCTTTTCATATGAGAATACAAATCATTTGAACTTATTGGGTCCCTTATTTTTTTCCCTTTCTTAATTACTCTTTGGTGATTCAACTGAATTCTATATTGGGACATCAAATTTTCTGTTTAAGTCTGGTCTTTTCTTCAGTGATGCTTAGAAATATTCTATTTGATTAAATGATCATACTTTCCCCTGCAAGAATATAGTTAGTTTGCTGAGTAGTTGATTCTTAGTTGTAGACACAATTCCCTTGATCTCCAGGATATCATATTCCATGTCTTTTGGTCCTTCAGTATGGATGAAGGAAGGTCCTGTGTTATCTGAACTGTGGTTCCTTGATATTTGAATTGTTTCTTTTTAGCAGTTTGTAGTATCTTTTTCTTGATATAGAAGTTCTTCAACTTAGCTTTAACATTTTTGGGTATTTTCAACTGGGGAGTTAATGGAAAAGATGATCTGTAGATTCTTTCCATCTCTACTTTACCTACTTGTTCAAGAATATCAGGGAAGTTTTCTTGGGTAATTGCCTGTAGAATTATATACAGGCCTTTTTTCCCCATGATTTTCAGGTAGTTCAATAAATCTTAAATTGTCTCTCCTCAATCTATTTTCCATGTCTAGTGTTTTATCAATGAGTTGTTTCATATTTTCTTCAATTTTTTCATTCTTTTCATTGTTATTTTATACTCTTCCTGTCTCATGAAATCATTTGCTTCTAGTTGTTTGATTCTAATTTCTAAAGGCTGAATTTCATCCCTGGCTTTTTGATTCCCCTTTTCCTTTTGGTCTATTATTCACTGTAGGTCATCTTCCACTTTCTTTGCTTCATTGTCAAGCTGGTCAATTATGGCTTTATAAACACTCCTTTCTTGTGTTAGTTAGTTAGTTAGTTAGTTAGACACATGTCTCTGTTTCCAGATGACCTATTTTGCTTTTTAAGTTATTTTCTCAATTTACTTCATACTCTCTTAATTGTTTTCTTTTCTTTTGGGGGGGTTGTATTTTGAGTTCTTCAAAGCCTGAGTCCAGTACTAACATTTTTTAGTTTTTTGCTTTTTGTTCCTTGGTCCTCCCCTATTCCATTTTTCTTTGATTCTTACCTAAATAGAAGCTGTTGATGGTAATTTCTTTCTTCTTTTTCTCTTGTTTACTCATATTTTTTTTTTCTTTCTTCCCCCCCCTCCTTATTGGCTGTATTCTTGCTCCTCTGTTTATTTGCTGGATCATAGAGTTTGGGCTTTTCTTCCCTGGAAGGGCTTCTTCTCTGCACTTCTGATTAGTTGAAGTAGTCTGATGGGGCTGAACTGTTGTGTTAATGTGCTAGATCTTCCCCAGTTGCCAGCAGAAGCTAAAGGTGAAAGTGACATTATGGAGGCTGAAGGTAGTTACCTTCATCCTCCTCTCTCTTCCTTTTGGCCAGCCCCATCCCTGAAAACAGCCCAGTCAGAGCCCTGATCTTCTTGTGGTGGTACCAAGGTACTCTGTTTAGGTTGCAGCCTTTGCCCTGGGATTACAATCAGCTTGATTCTTATGGAATTTCTGAGAGTGGTAGATAGGGTAGGGGTGTTGGATATTGAACTTATCTGCCCTCAGGAAGCTTTTTATCTGTACTTCTGATATCCTGGATTAAGCCAATTGAACTGATCTACAGAGCTGAATGTGCCCTAAGGCCATAACTTCCAGAGGCAGAGGCCAAAGATGGAGAAATATTGGCAGAAGGCTGCAATCAGGCTGGTCTCCTCTCTGCCCATCTCCTCAAACTGCCTCCCTGCCACCTGTGGTCAGAATCCTGAATATCTAGTAGCTGTGGTAACAAGGCACTCCCTCTAGGCTAGAGCCCTTGCCCCAGATCCCAGGAACCATCTGAGTCTCAGCACAGTAGGTGGGGAATAGTTACTACAACATTCCTTCTTTCTTTATTTTAAACCTGAGAATTCAGCCTACTCTGTGTACCTTTAAGTTGAATTGATTTAATTGTCATTATATCCTATTTGTATGTACTTGCTGTGTGGGACATTTGCTAAATGTTGACTGATTTGGGTGTGTCTCTTTTCATTTTAAGAACATATAAGAATTAATTGAGTACCAGAGTTACAGCCATGTCAAAAAATTATAATTTAAAGGTAGTTTTTTCTCTCATTTCATTTTCTTTTTATTTGCTTTTCATGTGATCTTGCTAATTTGTTTATTTTTCTGAGGATTTTATTTACCATAAAATGAGCAAGGAAATGGGAAGTTTTTATTGACTTTTAATGAATATTGGAATGAATTAAGCATTTATTAAGCATCATCTATGTGCTAAGTAACATGTTTAGTATGCGAGATACAAATATTGAGAGTCCCTATCTTTAATCATCTTATATTCTTAGAGTGAAAGATAACAAATATAGTACTGTTAAGGCCAGAGAAATTTTATCTGGGAAATTTTATGAGTTCACACACAAATATTTTCATATTCATAGATATGTATATATATATATATATATATATATATATATATATATATATATATATACACATATATATGTGCTGTTTGATTATTCTAATAACAGCCAGACATGAACACAGTTAAGTAAGTGCTTATGCTTGGTCTCAAGATGGTAACAAGATAACTTGCATCAATTGCTGAATGGTTGGTTGTAATTTGAAAATGAAGCTTAATACTAGGCTGGACATTAGGATAAGAATTCCAAAGAGAATACACTAAATTCCTCAGGGACTGAAAATGTTGTGAGATGTGATTAACTGTTATGCTAGGTGGCATAATTTTTAGAAAAGAATGGAAAGTTATTACATAATTTTGTGATTTCATTTTTTACAGATAAAAGTGTAAAATAAGTGTGTGTGTGTGTGAAGTTATATGAACAAATATTGATTCTCATAATATAAATTTTTTATGGAGAAACAGTCAGAGTGGTCAAATTTTAGGCAAGAGGCTATTAGTTAAATTTTATTCCTTAGCAAATTTTCTTTTTTTTAAGTTAATTAATTTTGTATATATTTTTCATGATTACACAACTCATGTTCTTTCTCTCACCTCCTTCCTCACCCCTCCTGAAACAGACAAGCCATTCCCACTGGGTTATATATGTATCATTTTTCAAAACCTATTTACCTAATATTCATATTTGCAATAGAGTAATCTTTTATTGCCAAAACCCCAATCACATTCCCATAAAACCAATTAATTGATCATATAATTTTCCTCTGTGTTTCTATTCCCATCAATTCTTTCTCTGGATGTGGATAGTATTCTTTCTCATAAGTTTCTCTGGATTGTCTTGGATCATTGTGTAGCTTAGCACATTTTCTAATACAGTTACTGAAGATTTTATAATGAACATTTTACTTTTAATTACTTTCTAGCCACTTCATCAAGATTAATCCCATTTTCAAAATTATAAAGGGCCACTTAGAAGTGTTGGGAAACCATTTTCATTTTATTCTTACAAAGGTACTAATTAGGTCCTGTTAAAAAAATATATTCCTCTATGCATCATTACTTCAATCTTACTTATTTTATTAATTATTTAATACCTACATAAAAAGCAGACAACCATATAACTTAGAAGTGCCAATTCATGAAATTATCAAGGTATCTCCTATTTCAGAAATCATATCTCTTTCAGTAGTCAGTTTATCATAACATGAAGGTTTCAGAAATATTTTTATTTTTAAATTAATTTTATATTTTACTAGTGACAGCCTCATAAGCTATAGTTAATAGAAATATCCTCAATATTTTGTGCATCATATTTCTGACAATTGGTCTTGACTAAAGCATTGCTATTTTTTCAGTAATATTTTAATTTTTCACAATTTCATGTAGAAAGTATTTTTTTATTTGTTCACATTTTGTGTTCCAAATTCTCCTGATTATAATTCATTTAACACAATTTGGTCAGCCATTCTCCAAATGAAGGACATCCTCTCATTTTCGAATTCTTTGTCATCAACAAAAAAAGCTTCTATATTTTTATATAAGTAGCTCCTTTCCTTTCTCTCTTACTTTTTAGAATTTCTTCAAGATAGGGACCTAGAAATAGTATTCCTGGATCAAAGGATATCAAAAGATAAAAACTTTTTGGGATATGGTTCCAAATTATAAATCATTACTATTAAAATTAAAAACAAAGCATTTTGGGTATAAAGGTATTTTGTACAAGTCATACTAGTATTAAGCATAAGGGAAGGCATTTCAAAGAGACCTCCCCACTTCAGAGCTACTACTATTTTCCATTGCACTAATATGTTTATAACTTATTATCCAATCTATCCAAGTTTCTACACAAAACAGGGGAAGAAATGAGCCTGGGTTTTGCATGTTTCAAAAATTATTTATAATAATAATGGGAATAAATATGTTAACTTAACATGAGGAATTATATTTTGTCTTAAGGATATATTTTGTATTTAAGTAGCTGGTGTGGAAGGTGTGTGTATTTTCACCTTAAAATTAAATAAACATTTGTTTACAACTAAGAAATTACCTTCATATATACTCAAAATCTAGTAAACATTTGATAAACTTATGTTCATGTCTTTAGGAAACTAAATAGTAGTTTCCTTTCTTCATAAGTTTAGGTCACTACTGGAATCAGGCAATAATTTATAAATATCCTTAACCAGCACCATGAAAAACATTAATCCTCATACATCATCTTATTCCTTAGTCTTAGCAATTTCATTCTTAGAATTCATAAATTTAAGGAACCAGTGTTTGCTTGAAATTGGTGCTTATTAATAAGGACTTTCTAGGTTATTACTTTGCAAAGGAGACAAACCATCTCTGACTAGGAAAAGAGAGAACTTCTCTAATATGTCTTGGTACAGGCATGGTTACTAGAACTTTTAGGAATTAGTTTGGTGGTGGGTTCATATAGGTTTTAATTTTTAAAAATGTGATTCCATACTATAAATTAATATGCAGTGGTTACGTGTATTGATAAGTATGATTTATTGTTACTATTGTAATGTTATTGTACTGTTGAATATACTGTAATAATACATATTGTTAAAGTATATACAAGAGTAAATTGGTTTGGTATTTACAAGCTGTGTTAGAGTAATACAGTTAGCAAATTGAAACCCAATGAATAAACATGACTTTGTTCCAGAAAGGAACAAATGGATTAAGTAGAGCATGGACTTTCAAAAATACTAGTACATGGAAAACAGAATAGGAGAAATTAGGTTTAGGTCAACATCTCATGCTATGAATTACTTAAATATAAAGAGTGAAATCATCAATAAAGTGAACATAGAATAGTATACCTGTCAGATCTATGGAAAAGGAAGGGATTTAGGATCAAGCAAGATATAGGGAACATTATAACATGTAAAATGAATAACTTTATTATATTAAATTAAGTTTTTTGTACAAAAAATCCAATGCAACCAAAATTAGAAAGGAAGAAATAAACTAGGAAAACATAATAAAAAATTCTGACAAAGGTCTAATTTCTCAAATTTATGAGGAGCTAAGTCAATTGTACAAAAAATCAAGCCATTGCCCAATTGACAAATGGTCAAGTGATGTGAAGAGGCAGTTTTCAGGTAAAGAAAACAAAACTATCAATAAGCATAGAAAATATTCTAAATTTCTCATAATTATATATATGCAAATCAAAACAATGCTAAGGTACCACCTCACACTTAGCAGATTGGCTAATATAACAGCAAAGGAAAATCATAAAATGTTGAAGAGGTTGTGACAAAATTGGGACATTAATGCTTTGTTGGTGGAGTTGTAAATTAATCCAACCATTTCTGGAAGGCAATTTGGAATTATGCACAAAGGGCTTTAAAAGAATGCATACCCTTTGATCTAGCAAAAACCCTACTGGTTTTGTACCCCAAAGACATAATAAGAAAAAATGTTTGTAGAAAAATATTCATAGCTGCACTCTATGTGGTGGCTATATATTGGAAAATATGGGGATGTCCCAGAATTGGGGAATGGCTGAACAAATTATAGTATCTGATGGAGATGGAATATTATTGTGCTGTAAGGAGTGAGGAACTGGTGGATTTCTATATGAACTGGAAATACTCCCAAGAACTGATGCAGAGTGAGATAAGCAGAACCAAGAGAACTTTGTACGCTGAAATTAAAACATAGTGGAAATAGCCAATGTAATGAACTTTACTACTAGTAGCAGTAAAATAATCTGGGCCATTCCTTAAGGACTTCTGAGAAAGAATGCTACCCATATAGTATAGTTCTAATATTGAATTTTTTGTTTATTGTCACAGTTGGTATAAATGTAGGTGATTGAATTCAGTTTTGTTTTTTTTAACTGAGATGTAGATTTGTATTCTCAGCATTGGGAGGGAAGTCCATTGGAGTCTCTTCCACATGAACAAATTTGAAAATATTTGTTGCCAATCTATTTCTATTTCAGGTTCATAACCTTCCTACCTTATGCATTTCACATCCAGATTATGAAACAAAAATGTCCTCCTGAGTCACATCATAATTATTTAGAATGGTCTTTTACACATGTCAAAAGCCCAAAGCCATTTAGCACAAAATTGTAGCATGCATGTAATTATTTCAACAGTAGCTAATAGCTATTCACATTTTTTTTTCTTTTTAGGTCTCTTATTTGGTCTATAATTTTTGTATGATTCAATTTATGATTGAAATTTAAACATTTTCTTGACTCTAGAAATACAATTTTTTATATTGCTGTAACATCAAAACTGGACAGGACTATATGAAACTTCCTTGTAAATGATTTGGAAATTAATTGAATTAGAAGTAGCTACTAGGACTAGTATGAGGTGAGGAGAAAAGTAATTAAATCCACTTGTGTTAAGTCCAGTAGTAACTGACCTTGACAAAAAGAAGAAGCATGTTGATGTTGCTATATGAGATAGAGATATCGAATTTGTAGAATTCTAATCTAAGAATAGCAATTTGATTGAACTTGAATCTGAATAAGAGGATTTTGGGTTTTAGATGCAATAATTCGGACATAGCAAACCAAATTGGCTTAGAGATCATCCTGGTGATATGGGATGATCGATACAGATTTGTACCATCCATATAGGTCATGAAGATTTGATTCATTAGGTCAAACCAAGTGATCCACCATCATGTAATTTATTAATTTTATGATTTATTGAAATAACCTCAGATCTCAAGAATGTGTAAAAGATTATCCTTAAAGTTTCTGATTTTATTGGTTTTAAAAAAACCCAGAAAAAATCATTAACCTAAATGAATGATAGGATGAGATGAACTTAATTTTCTTAGGGTAAGTAGTAAATATTAGTAATTTATTAAATACTTAAATACTAAAGTAGTAATTTAGTTTGAAAAAAATAAATATCACTTTTCTCTCCAGTTAAACAGATTTTATTTTAGAAGTTTAAAATAGAGAAGATAATGCAAAAAAAAATAGGCAGAAAGATAAAAAATAAATAAGTTCATTTACAATGATAAAATATAGTGAAAAAAAAACACATGCATTGCTTTTTTCCTGTAATTTAGTCTTTTTTTCTTTCTTGTACATCAAAATTAAGTATATATGATGGAGAGTATGAGTTTTATAAAATAATTTCTTATCAATAATATCCTGCTCTTATGATATTCCCCAATCTTTATTCATAGTTAGGAAAATTCAGGACTTGTTTTATTCTTTATGAGAATAACCAAAGGGGAGGAAGAATCTTGTGGGGAAGAAGGTTAATATTCATTATAAAATCACAAAAAGAATAACTGGTAAAATGGTGGAACATGAATGACATGGAACATTACTACATCATTAACAATTATGAAATGATGAAAATTAAAAAATCATAAAAATATTTTAGCTGATTCAAAGTGAAATAATCAGGACCAGAAAACGATATATACATATTAAATTAATATTCATAGGTAATTAATATAAATATTAATATCAAATAAAACTATAAAATCTTTTAAAACAATGAATGTTGTAAAATTATCAGGAACATTCTTAGCCCTAAGGAAAAGATATGAGAAGATTGCCCACTTTTTTCAGAGCTTGGTTTTCATAATTAGCTTACCTGTGGAATTAATTTATAGAATTAAGTATATGTAATATCAGATATTTCTATGTAATATGATCACCTTTTCTGCTGAATATTTTTCTTTCTTTTTTATTTAAAAATGATTCTATGCCATGAAAGATGCTTTTCAGGGAAAGAGAAGAATAATTCAGTGGGAATCCAGACAACATAAAAAAAGTACATCAATAATAGTATTTAAAAATCACAAAGATCATATACTCACAATTTTGATTTTACATGGTCTAATTCAGTTCAGAACCTTTTCATTTGAAGGAAACTCTATTCATTCAGTTTTCCCAACCTGCATACTTTGTTTTTGTCAGATATCCCAATTTTACAAATATGTTGTGCAGATTTTTACTACCATGAATTTATAAATATTTCCCTTTTATTGTTTTACTCATTCTTTTGTATTCAGATTCCAGTTTAAGTCCTTTGGACTCCATGAAACCTTCCCTGTCTGCTAATTTTCCAATATTTTCTTTTCTTCTGAAATCTGCTAAGCTAGCTTTTTCTTACATATTTAGGTAATATTGTTCTCTCTTGTTTTGAATGTTACATATACAATTTTCTGCACTCCCTCAATTTGTAAAGTTGTTGATAAAAGGAAGATCATGTTAACCTTTTTCTGTATTCTCAATTCATAATAATTAGAAAAGTAATGTACATATAGGATTTGTGTTACTTATTGACTAATGAAGAGTTATCAATGATAAGTTAATTAAATTTTCCCTAAAAACAACAACAAAACTGGTTCATATATAAGATATCCTGATAGTTGTCAAAATAACAGAGTACAATTTAATGATGTATCTTATTGGATTCAAGTTTCAATCCTTTTCCATCAAGATAGGGGGAGAAAAATGATCAGAATAAGAGGGTTGGTTGATGAGGTTTGAAGGTATAGATTTGATAAACAAGAATGAATTTTGCCATGTAAGTATGATTCTTTAGATGAATAGATATGTAAATGTGCCAATGTCAGTCCATGAAAATCAATAAAAAATAATCATCATGAGGGAATAAATTAATCTATTGGATTCTTTCAAACTTAAATAACTTTAGTATCTTTAGTATAGCAATACCAAAATTCAAGTGGAAAACCAGTCAATGACCTTCATTAAAATGATCAGTTTCTTAGATGTCATAAATGTCATTGAATTAATCATAATGTGTTATATTCATATATTTACCATCTTACCCTCTCAATTCATAGAATAATATCATCTCAAAGTAGGAAGAGATCTTAGAATATATCTTATCCATGCTGAAAGAGTCAATGGATGACTGAAAATCAAGCCTCCTAATACCATCATCCATTAAAAATGGTCATTCAGGCTCCAATTAAAGCAGTTGTTTTTTCCTTTAATATTTGTCATGGATTATTTTGGCAAACACTTTCTCAAAATGATTGTATATGCATAAAAATGAATATTACAAGGAAACAAAGATTAGTGGGGAAAAGAAAGAGGTATGTTTTTCACCTATCCATATTTACAAAACCAATGAAATTTATTCTCAGAATCCATGGGAGTCTCGATATCCATATGTTAAGTGTTCCTTTTATATCTTAATTATCTTTCTACTGTTTTTGTTTCATATTCCATTTCCTTTTCTTTTTCCTATATAACATATTGATGAAATGTTTAATAATCATTTTCTCATGCTTTACAATCCACTTTCCCTTCCTACCTCTCATCCCTCTTTCTCCTCAATACAGCAGATAATATGATATAGATTGCATTTTTGTTAACATACAATATATATTTTTATGTCAATTTTGTTTTTAAAGAAGACACATTTCACTTACACTAAAGAAAAATTCACTGAGGAAATGAAGTAAAGAATAGTATGCTTCAACTGGCATCCAGATTCCAGCACTTCCTTCTTTTGCAGTGAATAGCCTTTTCCATCATGAATCCTTTGGAATTGTCCTGGATCTCTCTCTCTCTCTCTCTCTCTCTCTCTCTCTCTCTCTCTCTCTCTCTCTCTCTCTCTCTCTCTCTCTCTCTCTCTCTCTCTCTCTCTCTCTCTCTCTCTCTCTTTCTCTCTCTCTCTCTCTCTATTTCTCTCTCTCTCTCTCTCTCTATTTCTCTCTCTCTCTCTCTCTCTCTCTCTCTCTCTCTCTGTTTCTCTTAAAATTCTTTCTATCTTATAGAAATTTGAGGTTTCCAATGGTTCTGCTTTTTATCAATCTGAAATTTATCTTTGTATTCTATCCCTCTTCTAGTCCTGGTTATGGGGAGAAAACAGTATAAATCAACATCCATTTCCTTCCTTCCTTCCTTCCTTCCTTCCTTCCTTCCTTCCTTCCTTCCTTCCTTCCTTCCTTCCTTCCTTCCTTCCTTCCTTCCTTCCTTCCTTCCTTCCTTCCTTCCTTCCTTCCTTCCTTCCTTCTCTCTTCTTCCATTTCTCTCTCTTTCTCTCTCTTTTTCTTTCTCTTTCTCTCTCTTTCTCTTCTTTTTTCATCTAGATATTTCTTAAAGATTAAAACTAAGACTTTTTATACAGCTTGTATAATAAGTCCAAAAAGAAAGGTTAGAATCAAATTGGGAAGGGTTTAAAAAAAACAAATTAAGAATATTATATTTGATCCTAGAGTTTTTAAAGAATCAGTAGATTTCCTTGATTAGGGTGATGCCAAAATCAGACTTGTGCTCATGAAATGTAATTTTGGCATCTATCTGGAGGAAAATCTGGAGAAGAAAAATAATTGTCATGAAGACCAGTTATAGGAATATAGTAATAGTCCAGGTGAGTGGAGATAAAATATCTGGACTAGTGTTGGAGTCCCAAGTAAAGAAAAAGGGAATGAGGTGGAGGATATCATAGGTTTTTAAGCTAATTGAGGTCAGGTACTATAATTTATTCACTTTTTTGTCTCCCCAGTGGTTATCACAATGCCTGGGGCATAGTAGGTGTTAATAACTATTAATTGACTCATTCATTGATTTTTATTTTTAGGCTATTTGTTTTATTTGAAACCTATCTTGATTCACAAGTAAGAAAGCAAAAGCACCTTTTAAAAATTTCATCATAAAAAACAAAAATTCATTTCACATAAGTGACTATTTTTAAATACAGGAAGTATTTTTAACTCTAAACTATGTGGTGGGAAGCAAATGACACATTGAAAAATACATTTAAGTGGATTCATTTGTTTTTCAAATTCATGGAATCCTGTCCAACATCTTCCGGGTTATAAAAGCATAATAGCTCAACTTAAATTTCTATTGCTCCCTTCCTAATTGCTTTTTTACCCTTTCTTTTCCTTTATTTTTTTTGGCATGTTGCTTTCACCATGCAAGATTCAAGCTGTAATATTTTGTGACTTAAACATTTTGACGTCACATCTGAGGAATCATTTGATATTAATGTGTACCTTATCCTTGGGTTTAGAATTGGAGCTTGAGCATATTCCATTTTATTGGGCTATAAAAGATGATTGCTATACCAAAGGCTTTGGTAAGCATTAACTTTCTACTTTTTAAATTCCACAGATAACAAATCTCTCCAGAAGTTACAAAAAATGGAATTAACACTGAAAGAAAAATTTAAAATGACACTTGCCATTTACTTCCTTTCTTGGAAATACAGTTAAACATCCAAATTAAATCCCTGAAACTGTAAAAGAAGTGTACATATTGTAATATTACAGTGATCTTTCAGAGAATGTTTTTAAAAGAGTAGGGGGAAACTATATTACTTTAATTCTGATAAACATTTACAATCTATCAATTCCATTTGCTTTATAAAACAATGTAATAAGATGTTTCAGCCAAAAAAGACAAAAACCGAAAGCCTTTATATGTATTTTCAAACTGCAAATCCATAGGCTCATGGGTCCTTCAAGATTAGAACTGTATATGTACTGTTATATCAAAATAGCTTATGATTTTATGCTTTAAATAAAGACTTATGTGTGGCACAGTTTTCCATTGACATTGTCTAGTGTGAGATGAATTTGTTTAGAATTGTTGAGGTTTCATAAACTTTGTCAATTTTTATTACCTATTGTGGAAACCGATAATTTTATTTTTTTATTTTTCTATAAGTAAAATAGTAATATATGAATGTTTTGCTAGAAGTTATAAGATACTTTGAAAGAATCATTAAAATACTTAAAATTATCTGTAATTAATATTAAATTCTTCATCTATTTGTAGCATTTATATGGTAGGCTCGTTATATTTTGAATCTATTCTGAACTTTTCATGTATTACTTTAATATCCTCTTAATGGGATAACAAGTCAGCTTGGGATTTTTATGTTGGTTTAGTTACAATAGAGGGAAGAAATTAATAAGAAGAGAGAGAGAGGAAAGATAATTTAAACTGCTCCAGCCTGGCCAGAGCCATGCAGGAGATCAGAGGACTTGGCCAAGGGGCCTTCTCAATCTACTTTGGCTACCAGCCATGAGGCCTCCTCTGAGATGATGAGTCTTCTAGGAGGATAGCACATTGGTGGTAAAGGAAAAAAGAATCAGTCTAAACCCCTCAACAAGCACGCTTAGAACTTTTCCTAGTCACCTTACCAGCAAGTCGCAAATGCCAAACCACAAAGATGCCAAGCATGCCACCATGAGTTCCCCACACTGCCAAGCCCAATGTCTCCACAAGAGAGCAAGAGTCAGTATGAGAGAGCCCTGAGAGAGGAAATGATATGAAATATATAGAATATTCTTTACATCACTTCCTGTGTCTCACATGTAGCTTAAGCTTAATTTAGGACATCCCAGGGGTCTATCAGTTGTTTTTGTTTTTTCACTTGCTAACACATGTAGGTCATAGGTCATCCTCCTCAACATTTAATTCTTAAGTAGGGGTGTATACATTCCTAGTTGTTAGAATTCTTTACTAAGCAGGGTGGAGAAAATCTAAAATTCACATTAGAGAAACATAGATTTGGATAATCTCAAAAATTATTTCTAATCTCTTCCTTTTATATGAAAGGAACAGAATGTCAGAAAATTGCAATGAGTTGTCCAAAGATTTCTAAGTAATGTAGGGGAAACTTAAAATTTTAATTTGATTTTAAAAAATTCTGTCATTTCATAAATATGGAAGTTTTCAGTGTAGTATGTTCCTGAATCTGACCTCTGTCCTTAAACCTTTCCCTTTCTAGGCTCTCTCTATATGGACTGACTTACACACCCACATTTCATTTAAAGGCTAAGTAGTTTATCCTCAAAGGGGAGTTCTCTATTACTCTCAGGCATAAATATAATGGAAGACATACTCTTCTGTTACTCTTATACTGAACATGTAACTTTTGCATCCCCATCAGTACAATTTCCATTTAATTAATCAGTCATAATGGACCTTATTAACTTAAACAGGCATATTTATAATAGATGGGAAAGACATAACAATAACCAAAATAAATATCAATAATATTAAAAATCTTCACAAGGAGTTTACATTTCAGCATTAAAGCAGAATCACATTTTCCTATGTTAGGAAGAGAGAATAAACTTCCACAATCATTACAAAGTAGTAAAGCACAAGTATCCTATCTGTATGGAAGAACTCACAGCTATGAACTATTGACTTTGGTAAATTTGATTTTCTCAGAAACAGACTGTATTACAACTGACTCATAATCAGGATTTGCCATCACTAATCTAGAATGATGATTTGCCAAATATTTTTACAATTTTGCAAACTTGGATGGGCTTGAGGGGCCATATTTCAGACAGTACTAGCAGCAAAGGTACAAACTTTTATTCTCAACAGTTCTTTCAAGTAGTGAGTGCCAGTGCAATTTCTTTGATCTTTATTAGGACCTGATTGGAAGTATCTTCTGAGAAAAGCTGTATACTAACGTCAGCTACATGATCTCCAACTTCTCTGAGACAATCTAGACTACTGGTCAAAAAAGTAGGTTGAGTGAGATATTCAGAATTATCTCTTTGTGATAAAACAAAATCTTCAGCACTTGTAATTGATACCATGCCTATACAATTTTTATCCATCCCAAAGTCATCACACATATCCAGGGAATAATTTTTCCAGGTATTAAACTCAAAATTCTCACCACGGTAATGTGCAAATTTCATGATAAGAAATGAAATACTCCAATTATCACTTCCTCACCCTCTACCTTGTTTCTGCCTCATTTCAAAGAGGAAAACCATCCAAGTCTAAAAGGGATACACCTTTACCAAAGAATTAGAACTAAAATTTTACCACTTCTAATTTCATCATCATTATGCTAACTCTGACCTTAATTGACATCACCTTTCTTAGCCTCCTCTCCCCTCTGATGGGCGTGCTGGAGGGTGGAGTTTCAAACTCTTCCCAGTTCCAGGTAAAAAGCCAGATAATGTTTTTTTAGTTCATTCCACATTGCATCTGTTGGTTTCAACTCAACGAAACAAGATGTCTATTACACCCAGTGCCCCACTTCCTTTCCTCTTTCCTTCCTCCTTTTCTCTTTTGTCTCACTCCACCCCTATTATATTTTAAGCTTCCCGAAGGCAGACATGTCTTTTTATTAATTTTATCTCCAGCACTTAAAACAAGTTCCTAAAACACTTAAGATTAATACATTTTTGTTGGATTGGATTGGTTTAAAATAGATATTTCATCAATGCAGATGAAAAGCTCATCAATAACACAATACTTTATGGAGTTTCTAGGGGGCAAAGAACAATTCAATGGATAGGTCTATTATTGTGCAAATAGTAAGTGACAGAGGGAAGATTAAATCACAGGGACAAAAATAATTAGAACATTTCAACATCAAATGTGAAATCTTGGCATAAATAATAAAATGAATATATATTAGGGTGGTAAAATTTCTCTAGCACTAACTCTTAATCCAATATTATAATCTAACATGTCTTAGGCTATGAATACCTCAGGCCCAAATAATGTTAAGAATCCTTACCAATGTATGTGTATATATATATATATATATATATATATATATATATATATGGATATATATATATATCCATATATATATATATATATATATGGATATGGATATAACTATTTGGTAACTGATATATACTCTCTTAGCTAACTAGTTTAACTTTTAGATTCAGGTATAATATTTTAGGGCCAGTAATCTGTTTTGGAAAGGGTAGAAAATCCCAGGGCAGTCAGAGTCAGATCCTGAGCTAATAAACACAGACAATATAAAATCCCAGGACAGTTTGGTTTTAATGAATAAGAAAAAGTTGAAAAGGGGATTTGGGATTATCTAAAATAATATTAATCTATCTATCCCCACCAGATCTAATAATCACTTCACAGGAATTTCTTCTTAGAGAGCTTCCTACTCTATTTCTCCCTAACTCAAATCTATAATTTTAACTAAAACTAAAACCCTCAACTATACCCCGCTATTTTAGAATTAAGGAAAGGGTCTGTGTAAGACTTTGCTAAGGCCAGGGAAGGTCTTAGATTCAAAAGGATCCAGATTTGATCTCACAGTGTCCATAGCTGGATCACCTTCACCAGGAACTGCCTCAATGGATAACAGCAAACAGGAAAAAGGAAAAGTAATAGCCATGAAAAAATCTGCAGCTAACTCCTCCAGAGATTCTCCAGAGATCCAACTAACTGTCTTTGACTCAGCCTAAACATCTTTCAAAGTGCCAGAATCTTCCTGCTGGTCTCATGCCACTTTTTCTGCAATTATTACCACTTTCCTTACAACAATATACATATACACCTATATATGTATAAACATATACATATATGTAAACATACAACACATAATAGTTAAGAGAACTGGGAATTAAATAAATGTAACTAAATTGAATAATGGGTAATTAATCATTTCTGGAAAGGCAGAAAAAATTGGTCACCTTAGTGTTATTAGAAATACAAAGGCTAAAAACAAAAATGATAAAACAAACAGAATTTCTTAATTTTTTGGATGTTCATCTCACATTTTTATACTTACATTAAGAGTTACTTGGCTGTAAATATATACATTATATGAGCTATCATCTCTATAATTGAGAATTAAGAAGTAGAAAAACAAATATGAAAAATACCAAAGAAGTGATGGATGCCAAAGGTTCTTAGGACATTTAGAGGAACCATACATAAAATTTACAAATACTTTCAACAGGAACTGAAAATTTTTAAACATAGCAAACATGGAATATTATTTTGTCTTAACTAAAGAAGGAATTACTTATATTACAACCAATAGGAAATGAAATATTAGAAATCTAGCAAATATTTCACAGGTAGCTATTTGTGTGCAGACAGATTATCAGCAAGTCACAACAATAAGCAGTCTTTTAGCTTTTGAAGGAAAAATATCCTCCTGAAAAAAAAAAATATCTACTTCAAGTTAAGATTTGGGACTGTAAAATGTTCTTTCCTTATGGCAATTTTCATATTTTTCTTGTAACTTTACTCCTAAAAGTCTCTTCTTTCTTAGAACACTGTCCCCATCCTGCTCAAGACTCTGATGACTTTATGGTTGGTTGAATACAAAAATCTTCTGGTTGATCACTTTTTGTCTTGTCTCTCCACAATCTTGTCTTCTGCCAAATTGATCTTCTTAACATACAAATCCAGGCATGTCCATTAATTAATAGATTACAGTAATATTACCTACTTCATCAAATTAAAAAAAATATCTTTTTGTCCCATGAAGCCATTTATAAGCTTTATGAATCCCTGCCTAAATGTCTAGTACTCTGACATCCTATTCTCTATATGCTCAGGAATCCAATTAAATTATCCCCCCCCCCCCTTTTTTCATTTTGGAATAAGATACTCCATCTATTGATTTCTTGGCATTTTCAAAAGTTTTTCCCTATACACAGAACTCTCTCCCACCTCATTTATACCTCCTAATTCCCTTGTTTCCTTCAAATTCCAGCTAAAAGTCTACCTTCTTTAAGGAGCCTTTCCTAAACCTTCTTAATCTTAAGGCCTTATCTCTAAAATTATACATTATCCTGTATATAACTTTATGAAGTTAAGTTTACCACATTAGACCTCAATCTCTTTAAGAGCATGGAGTGTTTTCCTTACACACACACACACACACACACACACACACACACACATACTCACACATCTTTCTTGGTTGGCAGCTACATTGGTACAAGTAAATAGAATATTACACTCTAAGTCAGAAATACCTGATTTCAAATCCAACCTAAAACAGTGAATATCTCTGAGAAGCTAGATAACTCATTTAACCTCTTTATTCCTCAGTTTTCTTATACATAAAATGGGAGATAATAATAGCACCTACTTTGCCTCAGGGTGTTTTGTGAATACAAAATGATATAATATATATATAAAGCATTTTGTAAACCTTAAAATGCTATCAAAATACTAGTCCTTGTATTCTTACATTTTATTTTATTTTTCCCATTTGAATTAGTTTATTTAGTCAATTTAGAACATTATTCCTTGGTTAAAATAATCATATTATTTCCCTCCCTCACTCCCACACACTTCCTTCAGCCAATGCACAATTTCATTGGGTATTACTTGTGCCCTTGAACAGAACTTATTTCAATGTTGTTGATGTTTGCACTAGGATGTTCATTTAGAGTCTGCATCCCCAACCATATCCCTGTGATCCATGTATTCAAGCAGTTGTTTTCCTTTGGTGTTTCTACTCCCACAGTGTTTCCTCTGAATGTGGATAGTGTTTTTTCTTGAAATTTCCCTCAAGTTGTTCAGGGTCAATGCATTGCCACTAATGGAGAATTTCATTACATTCAATTATACCACAGTGTATCAGTCTCTGTGTACAATGTTCTCCTGGTTCTGCTCCTCTCACTCTGCATGAATTGTTGGAGGTTGTTCCAGTCTCCATGGAATTCCTCTATTTTATTATTTCTTTGAGCAGAATAGTATTCCATCACCAACATATGCCACGATTTGTTCAGCCATTCCCCAAATGAAGATCATTCCCTCATTTTCCATTTTTTTGCCACCACAAAGAGAGTAGCTATATATATTTTTGTACATGTCTTTTTCCTTATTGTCTCTTTGGGGTACAATCCCAGCAGTGCAATGGCTGGACCAAAGGACAGTCTTTTATCGCCGCCCTCTGGGCATAGTTCCAAATTGCCCTCCAGAATGCTTGGATCAATTCACAACTCCACCAGCAATGAATTAATGTCTCTATTGTGCCACATCCCCTCCAGCATTCACCATTTTCCTTTGCTGTCATGTTACCCAAACTGCTAGCTGTGAGGTGGTACCTCAGAGTTGTTTTGATTTGCATTTCTCTGATTATAAGAGATTTAGAACACTTTTTCATGTACTTATTAGTGGTTTTGATTTCTTTGACTGTGAATTGCCTATTCCTGTCCCTTGCCCATTTATCAATTGGAGAATGGCTTGATTTTTTTCTATAATTGGGTGAGATCTTTATAAATTTGAGTAATTAGACATTAGTCAGAGGATTTTGTAATGAAGATGGTTTCCCAATTTGTTGCTTCCCTTCTAATTTTGGATGCATTAATTTTGTTTGTACAAAACCTTTTTAACTTGATGTAATCAAAAGTATTGATTTTACAGTGATTTTTTCTAACTCTTGCTAGATTTTAAAATCTTTCTTTTGCCAAATATCTGACAAGTATAATATTCTGTGTCCCATTCTGAGTTTATCTTGGTGTAGGGTATGAGATATTGATCCAAGCCTCATCTCTCCCATACTCTCTTCCAATTTTACCAGCAGTTTTTATCAAATAATGGGTTTTGGTCCCCAAAATTGAGATCTTCGGGCATATCATAGACTGTCTTGCTGAGGTCATTTACCATGAGTCCATTCCACTGATCCTCCTTTCTGTCTCTTAGCCAGAACCAAATTTTTTGATGACCATTGGTTTATAGTATAATTTGAGATCTGGGACTGCAAGTCCTCTTTCCTTTGCATTTTTTTTTCATGATTTCCCTGGATATCCTTGATCTTTTGTCCTTCCAAATGAACTTTTTTATGTTTTCTTTTCTAATTCTGTAAAGAAGGTTTTTTTTGGTAGTTCAATGGGTATGGCAATTTATATTTTCATATTTATTCATCCATATCACCTAGATTTCCATATTTTTGCTATATAATTGGGCATAATAGTTTTTAGTGATTGCCTTATTTTTCTCTTCATTAGAGGTGAGGTCTCCCTTTTCATCTTGGATACTGTCAATTTTATTTTCTTCTTTCCTTTTTTTTAATTAGACTGACCAGTACTTTTTTATTTTATTTGTTTTTTTCAATGTACCATATTCTAGTCTTATTTATTAAAGCTATAGTTCTTTTACTTTCAATTTTATTAATTTTTCCTTTGATTTTTAGGATCCCTAATTTAGTATTCATCTGAGGATTTTTAATTTGTTCATTGTCTATTTTTTTTAATTTGCATGCCCAATTCCTTGATGTCTGTACTCCTTAATTTGTTAATATATGAACTCAAGGATAAAAATTTCCCCATGAGTACTGCTTTGGCTGAATCCCATAGGTTTTGAAAGGATGTCTTATCATTGTCATTTTCTCCAATAAAGTTAATTTTTTCTATGATTTGTTCTTTAACTAACAGGTTTTAGGGAATCATATTGTTTAATTTCCAACTAATTTTTTTATTTACCTCTTTATGTACCCTTACTAATTATTATTTTCATTTCATTGTGGCCTTAGAAGGTTGCATTTATTATTTCTGCACTTTTGTACTTGTTTGTAAAGTTTTTATGCCCTAATACATAGTCAGTTTTTGGGACTGTACCATGTGATGCTGAATAGAAAGTGTATTCCTTTTTTCCCTATTTATTTTTCTCCACATATACTAACTCTAATTTTTCTAAGATTTTAACTTCTCTTACCTCGTTCTTATTTATTTTTTGGTTTTGTTTAATTTATCTAGTTCAGATAGAGGAAGGTTCATGTCTCCCACTAGTCTAGTTGTTCTATCTATTTCATCCTTGAGCTCCACTCGTTTCTCCTTTAGAATTTGGATGCTATGCCATTTGGTGCACACATGTTGAATACTGATATTTCCCCATAGCCTATACTGCCTTTTATCAGGATGTAATTACCTTCCCTATCTCTTTTAACTAGATTTATTTTTACTTTGGCTTTGTCAGATATCATGATTGTGACTCCTGCCTTCTTTTTATCAGTTGATGCCCAATAGATTTGGCTCCATCCTCTTACTTTTACCCTATGCTTATCTACCTTCCTCATGTGTGTTTTTTGTAGACAGCATATGGCAGGGTTTTGGATTCTAATCCACTCTGCTTTTAGCTTACATTTTATGGGTGAGTTCATTCCATTCACATTCAGAATTATGATTACTAGCTGTGTATTTCCCAGCATTTTGATTTTTTCTCCTTATCCTGTCTTTTATTTTTGCTCTATTTCCTTCTACAACAATATTTTTTTAATCAGTCCCCCTAGTTCCTACCCTTATTTTAGTTCCCTTTCTAATCCTCTACCTTCTTATTCCCCCCTTATTTCCCATGCAGTCTTTCTAAAACTAACACCCACCTTCTCCCTCCCTTGTACTGCTTCTCTCCCCACAAGTCTGTTTATTACCCTTCTACTCCCCTCTAGGGCACAAATCTATCCGCTGCCCCAATGGATTGGATTATTCTTCTCTCTTTGGTTAAATTTTAATGCACTTAAGAGTTCAGTATTTCCTATCTCCAACCTCTTTACCTTTTCAGTGTATTGATGTTCTTATTTGTGACATATAAATTTACCCTCATTTGTTTCTTTTCCCTTTTCTTTTAGTATTAACCTCTTTTTTTAGCTCTAGTTGTATATGTGTGTATATTTACATATGTATATGTATTTATGCATACATATATCTATATACCTATTTATGTCTTGTCATTTCATCCTATAGAGTTTGTCACTGTTCCCTCTAAGTGTAATTCTTCTAGCTGTCCAGGTGATAATAACAATTTTAAGAGTTACAAATTACCTCTTTTCTTATAGGGATTTATAACATTTTAATATAGTGAGTCTCTTAAAATGAAAGGGTTTCTTTTTTGTTGTTGTTTTATTTGTTTTTTTTTTTTACTCTTTTTAAATTATGTTTTTATGATTCTCTTGAGTTATGTGGTTGGGCACCAAATTTTCTGGTCAGGTCTGATCTTTGCTTTACAAATTTTTGGAATTCTTCTATTTTGTTGAATGACCATATGTTCCCCTATAAGAATATAGTCAGTTTTGCTGGGTAGTTTATTCTTGGTTGTAGATTTAGTTCCCTTGCTTTCTGGAATATCATATTCCATGCCTTTCGGTTCTTCAGTGTGGATGCAGCCAGATCCTGTGTTATCCTCACTGTGGTTCCATGGTATATGAATGACTTCTTCTTGGCAGCTTGTAATAATCTTTCCTGGCTTTTACATCATCCTTCTCCTTCTGGTATGATTTTCTTTGGAGGTTGTCTTTCATTCTCTTTACATCTTCTCTCATCTCCTTTGCCTCATTTTTCATCTTCTTTGCCTCATCTTTCATCTCCTTTGCCTCATTTTCCAGCTGATTGATTTTGTCTTTCAAGACACTATTTTCTGTTTCTAGAATACTGATCTTAGTTTTTAAATTCTTGTTCCAAATGTCTTCAGCCTCTCTTAATTGTGTTTTGAATTGCATTTTTCATTCTTCCGAAGCCTGTATCCAATTCTCTGGGATTGCTGTTTTATTACTTGCCTCCTCCACTGCTCTATTTGCTCTTAGATCATTGTTTGTACAGAAGCTGTCAATTGTAATTTCTTTCTTCTTTTTCTGTTCTTTGCTCATATTTACCCGTTCTTTGTTCCAAGCGTTTGTCTGTGCATTTTCTCCTCTCATATTTTTTTGGTTTTGGGGCTTTCTGTCAGTCTCTCCTCTTAGAGCTTTATCAGGAGATCTCTGTGCAGTCTTTGGAGGAGGGGTTGGAGCTTGGGCTTCCTTGACCTCTGAAGACTTTTGATGGGATTAAGGTCAGCTGGGTTTGGCTGGGTGTGCTCTGAGGCCAAAACCTCTTGGAAGACTGGAGCAATATGGAGGGTATCCTTAGCTCTGACCATGCTGCCCACTTTAAGCTCTGTCTACAACTCCTTCCCTGCTACTTGTGTTCTATGCTCTGAGTCTGACATAGCCCTGCCCTCAAGGTACATCATGTAGACCAGCTCCTTTGCCCACCCAGAGGTTCCTGCTGCCTTTGAAAGCATAGAGATCTTGGTCAGTGGGAGTGGTCCTGGGACCTTACTTCTGCCTTCTCCTTAAACCTGAGTGTTCTCAGATTCTTGTTTGTTTTTTTTTTTGGGGGGGGGAGATACCTTTTTGAATTGAGTCCAGCAGGAGGGTTCCTTGGTTCTGTCTTGTTGTTAGGTTTGATTTTTAGTCCCCTAGGAGCATTAAGTTTGTGATTGGTAAGGAAGGGTATTCAGAGGTCTGAATTTCTGCTGTTTCTAGGCCACCATCTTTACTCTGCCTCTATTCTTATATATTAGAATAAGGGCTGGTGTTGACACAAAATTGGTTGTTTCATGTTAATTTACTTGATCTGACCCAATTCATGAAGGGGCAAAAAATTAATGTTTTCCCCTATTCATAGTATCTTAGATTTTGAACCAAAATGACTTTTATGAAGTCAATTTACTCTTTTTTTTAAGTGAGGAATATGAGTCCTGCTGGATTGCATTTTAGTTCTAACTCTGAAGCCAGTGTTTTTTTTTTCAATGTATTACAAAATAACTACTCTTCCCCTCTACTGAAGTGTCAAAATTTGAGCCATAGGTAGAATATCTTAAACAAAATGAAAAAGGTCTCTGTTTTGAGGGAAAAGATAGCATTTGAACTTATGACTGCATCTCACATCAGAAGTGCTAAACAGAGAAAAAATCCACAATCATGTTACAGGCCAATCAATGCCTAAAAGCTGCAATGGCAACAGTGGAAGAGTGGCATGCAATTGAAGGTATAATATATAAGCTGAAATACCACCAAGAAACAGAAATCATGTGAGCAGGGTAATTACATTTTTTGGTAGCTCAAGTGGCCTCTCTCCACATGTATCCTAAAATGTTACCGAGGTGTGTTTTCTCTTAAAATATTTTAATGTATATTTGAAAGAGAATGTACTCTAATTCGGTAATAAAATGTTCTATTTCCATCTGTTATATGTTCAATTGATATTATCATACCCTATATATGATATATAATGATGGAGGACTGAAAACAGTAAGTTTTCAGTTGATATGGACTCACAAGATACTTTAAAATTTAACCAGGTTTGGGGAGCAAGAAGATATCTATGTAAAATAAGGGATTTCCAAGATATTAAAACTTTAAGACATATAATAGAAATAGGAATAAAAAAGATTGATTTTAAAAGATGGAAAAGAAGCTTAGGAACAAATAAGCCTATAAGGTTCTTGGCATGAGGTCCAGTTAAACCAGATGGATTAATTCTAGTTAAAGCTAGAAGGAGAACAGCAAATTAACACAAAATGTTCCAGAGTATGATGTTCTCTTTTTATTATTAATAATAATAATATACCCAACAGAGACTCTACTGTGTTAGTACCCAATGTACAATGTGAAGAATTTGCAATACTTAAGATTGTTGTGAAGAATTCCTTGAACTGATTAATATATTCCTAAGCCTTAATTGTTGGAAGCATCCCTATTTAAAAATACTCAATGGTTAATGTTTAAAGAAAGGAACATTTCAGAAGAATTAATATCACAGTATTCTTTTCTATTACCACAAACTCTCAATACCATCACAGAATTTATCAATGATTTTAATTACATATTTTTTCTATCTATTCTTGGCTATACAATTGCACATATATACATTAAGAGTGCCTAGGATAATGAGAAAAAGGGAGAGGGTAGGCAGTCATGAATAATTTCTAATAGCATATCATGTTCTTTGTTCTCACTGTGACCTTTGATCCCTTTACTCTCCAGATCTTTCTCAGGTCTTCAACACTGTACTCGCTGTATTCCCTCCCTTCCTCATCTTGACCTTTTGGTGAACCAGTCAAATTCTATATTACTGTCTTCACTTTAATATCGTTTCCCTTTTTCCTACCAGAAGTCTAACACTGCCAAATTTTAGCTCTGTATTATTCTGAACATAGTCTGCCTTCATTCTTGCTCTTATGCTACTAAATGAAACTGGTAAGAATTATGAATCTATGCTGATTGAATCTACTACCCTTTTATGTTACATAGTCTGATTTGGGTCCTCACCAATTCTCCTTAATCAATTCATTATCTGACACAGACCAACATCTTTCCTAAATCATATGTAGAGTAAAGGTAAAGGCCTAGAACAGAATCAACTATGCTTCAGCCAAAGTTAAAAAAGAAGGGGTAGCAATTATGATGTCAGACAAACTAAAAGTGAAAATACATTTAATTAAAAGAAATATGGAAGTAAATTACATCTTGATAAAAGATGCTATGGAAAGTGAAGTAATATTTTAATATTAAACATGAATGCACCAAAATGAATAGCATCCAAATTCTTAAAGGAAAAGATATATGATGTACAAGAGGAAAGAGACAACAAAATTATACTCTTATGGGATATTAACCATCCCCTCTCAGTATAAAATAAATTGAACCAAGAATTAAATAAGAAAGAATTTAAGATGTTAATAGATTTTAGAAAAATTTTATTTGATATATCTATGGAGAAAACTGAATTGTAAAAGAAAGATATACACATATGTTTCTCAGTAGTACATAATAACTTCACAAAATTGATCATATAATAGGACATAAATATCTTACACTCATATGAAGAAAAACATAAATACTAAATGAATCCTTTTCAGACAACAATAATATAAAATTTGACTCAACAAAGGGCTGAATAAAAAACTAAAATGAATTAGAAACTAAATAAACTCATCCTAAAGAATGAGTGAGTCAAAAAACAAATCACAGAAACAAAAATTTCATTGAATAAAAAATGAAATAACATTCTATATAAATCATCTTGATAATTATCTTAATATCCTCAAGTTGCCTTATTATAAGGTGATGAAGAAGTGTAAGATGGACTCTATTTAACTGGAACTCAGAGTGAGTTGGAGAAACTGTCTTTAGGACCCCAGAGTACCTTGAAGGTCTGTCTTTGAAAGTAGCAGCATTACTGAGAAAACCATGAAGACCAGACCTTACAATTCTGGGATTTTAGACTGGATCTGAGTCCCATCAGCTACTGGCTCAATCAATATCAGTCCTCACAGTCTCTCTGAGATGAGCTAACCAAAGCCTTTGTGATTTGCTTTAACATATCTATTACGAGACTTGGTATCTTTGCCCCAGACTCTTTATCTCTAATTGAGTTATTTTTTGAACTGCTCAATTTTTATCACTTGGCTTCAACTATGGGACACCTGGTGCTAAGGCTCAATGGTTCATAATATTGCTGACATTTTGGGAATGAAGATTTCATACTCTTATCTTGTTTGTTTGTTTGTTTTTCAGGCTAATTAAATGTAATGCAGAGTCTTTCTTCCCCTTCATACTTGGGAATCCATCACCCACATTCCTGGGAACTAACAGCCCATACCAAATCAGATATCACCATGAATTGGCCCCTTATATCCCCTTCTCTTGCCTCTTTTTGATAGAATATTATTTAATGGACTTTTTTCTTTGTTTCCCATAAGCTTTTGAATATTAAACTTTTTTGCTTCAAATGCATATGTGTGTTCTTTAATTAATAAATACTATCTTGATTATAAAGTCATTACCTTTTGGTTATATTCCTGTTCTGGGAATGTGGGCCAGAGGTATCTATAGAGATTTTACCTCAGTTTAAAATATGAAAACATTTGACCTGCAACCAAAGGAGAACTTAGAGGAAAATTTATATCTCTAAATGTTTATATCAATGAAAGAAAGAAAGGTCATATCAATAAATAAGGCTTGCAATTAAAAAAGAAAAAAAAACAGAAGAAAGAAAAAAAATCCCAAATTAAAAACAAACTATAAATCCTGAAAATCAAATGAGAAATTAATAAAAATTAAACATAAGGAAATCATTAAACAAATAAATAAGAGACGCAGCTGGTTTTATGAAAAATATGATCTAAAAAGATATAACAAAGCCTAATTATCAATATCAAAAAAGAAAAGGGTGAATTCATTCAATTCATTCATTCAATTTATTTTTGAAAATTGTATAGTTTTTAAAAATAATGCAAGACATTGTTTAAATCCCTGTTATTTGAAACCATCATTTCCCCATCAATGGTATATAGCTAAAAATCATGAAATACTATAATCTCTGAGGGAAAAAATGGAAAATAATACAAACATATAGTAAATACCCTTAGTGGCGTCATTTTGGTGCCAAAGTACATGTCTTAACTGACTTGTTTAAGTGGTGTTAAACTGCTTATTTATTTATTGTTACTCATAACTCACTGAGAAATGAAATGAGCCAGCTGTAGAACAAAAACAACAACTTTGAAAGGATAGTTAAGTTTTCAACTTAAAAATGAGTCATAACACTTATTAACTATTTAAAGGGGATCTGCAACTAATCAAAATTAATTATTGGTGGAAAATTAATGGAATTCTCTATCCATTAAGAAGACAAGAAGAGACCCGTTCAACAAGCAAACCAACAAGAACCACATGATTATCTCAATAGATGCAGAAAAAGGCTTTGATAAAATACAACACCCATTCCTATTAAAAACACTAGAAAGCATAGGAATAGAAGGGTTGTTCCTAAAAATAATAAACAGTATATATCTAAAACCATCAGCTAATATCATCTGCAATGGCAATAAACTAGATGTATTCCCAATAAGATCAGGAGTGAAACAAGGATGCCCATTATCACCTCTACTATTTGACATTGTACTAGAAACACTAGCAGTAGCAATTAGAGAAGAAAAAGAAATTGAAGGCATTAAAATAGGCAAGGGGGAGACCAAGTTATCAAACTTTGCAGATGATATGATGGTCTACTTAAAGAATCCTAGAGATTCAACCAAAAAGCTAATTGAAATAATCAACAACTTTAGCAAAGTTGCAGGATACAAAATAAACCCTCAAAAAGTCATCAGCTTTTCTATATATCTCCAACACAGCTCAGCAGCAAAAACTAGAAAGAGAAATCCCATTCAAAATCACCTTAGACAAAATAAAATACCTAGGAATCTATCTCCCGAGACAAACACGGGAACTATATGAACACAACTACAAAACACTCTCCACACAACTAAAACTAGACTTGAGCAATTGGAAAAACATTAACTGCTCATGGATAGGATGAGCCAATAAAATAAAAATGACCATCCTACCCAAACTTATTTATCTATTTAGTTCCATACCCATTGAACTCCCAAAATATTTCTTTACTGATTTGGAAAAAAAACATAACAAAATTCACCTGGAATAACAAAAGATCAAGGATATCCAGGGAAATCATGAAAAAGAAAACCACATATGATGGGGGCCTTGCAGTCCCAGACCTTAAACTATATTACAAAGCAGCAGTCATCAAAAGAATTTGGTACTGGCTAAGAGACAGAAAGGAAGATCAGTGGAATAGACTGGGGGAAAGCAACCTCAACAAGACAGTATATGATAAACCCAAAGATCCCAGATTTTGGGACAAAAATCCACTATACAATAAAAACTGCTTGGAAAACTGGAAGACAGTGTGGGAGAGATTAGTTTGGATCAACACCTCACACTCTACACCAAGATAAATTCAAAATGGGTGAATGACTTAAACATAAAGAAGGAAACCATAAGTAAATTGGGTAAACACAGAATAGTATACATGTCAGACCTTTGGGAGGGCAAAGACTTTAAAACCAAGCAAGACATAGAAAGAATCACAAAATGTAAAATAAATAATTTTGACTACATCAAATTAAAAAGCTTTTGCACAAACAAAACCAATGTAACTAAAATCAGAAGGGAAACAACAAATTGGGAAAAAATCTTCATAGAAACCTCTGAGAAAGGTTTAATTACTCAAATTTATAAAGAGCTAAATCAATTGTACAAAAAATCAAGCCATTCTCCAATTGAGAAATGGGCAAGGGACATAAATAGGCAGTTTTCAGATAAAGAAATCAAAACTATTAATAGGCTCATGAAAAAGTGTTCTAAATCTCTTATAATCAGAGCAATGCAAATCAAAATAAGTCTGAGGTATCACCTCACACCTAGCAGATTGACTAACATGACAGCAAAGGAAAATAATGAATGCTGGAGGGGATGTGGCAAAGTAGGGACATTAATTCATTGCTGGTGGAGTTGTGAACTGATCCAACCATTCTGGAGGGCAATTTGGAACTATGACCAAAGGGCAACAAAAGAAAATCTACCCTTTGATCCAGCCATAGCACTGCTGGGTCTGTACCCCAATGAGATAATGGACAAAAAGACTTGTACAAAAATATTCATAGCTGCGCTCTTTGTGGTGGCCAAAAAGTGGAAAACAAGGGGATTCCCATCAATTGGGGAATGGCTGAGCAAATTGTGGTATATGTTGGTGATGGAATACTATTGTGCTAAAAGGAATAATAAAGTGGAGGAATTCCATGGAGTCTGGAACGACCTCCAGGAAGTGATGCAGAGGGAGAGGAGAAGAACCAGGAGAACATTGTACACAGAAACTAATACACTGTGGTATAATTGAATGTAATGGACTTCTTCATTAGGGTCAATGCAATGTCCCTGAACAATCTGCAGGGATCCAGCAGAATAAACACCATTCATAAGCAGAGGATAAACTGTGGGAGTAGAAACACTGAGGAAAACCAACTGCCTGACTACAGCTGTTGAGGGGACACGACAGAGGAGAGACTCTAAACTCTAAGCAAATATTAACAACATAGCAATGGGTTCGAATCAAGAACACATGTAATACCCAGTGGAATCACGCGTTGGCTATGGGGGGGTGGGAGGGAGGAAAAGAAAATGATCTTTGTCTTTAATGAATAATGCATGGAAATGATCAAATAAAATATTATAATATTTTAAAAAATAAAAATAAAAATGCAAGCAACAACAACAAAAGATAAGAAGAGAAATTATAGAGGGATTATCTTGAAAACCAAAAAAATTCAATTTCATAAAAATGAAATATCAATTAATAAGAAATTAAAACAATTTTTTAACATGAGGTTACCATACTTTTAAGTTAAAACAGGTTTATTTTAGATCACATGGACTTATTGTAACAAGTTTTACAAAGTATTGTATATGAAATAATTAAACACAAAACAAAAGAAAAAATAGACTTTCACATTATCTATTTTATAAAATAATTGTCATTCATATTTTTCTCAGTTGACTATTAATCATGTGTAGATTACTCTTAATGAAGTTAAATAACTGGTAAAAATGTTAATTGGACATTATAATTTCCATTAACCTTTTAAAAATATTTTTGTTAGTTCCTCATTAAGTTCTAATTTTATTAGGCTATATTAGCACTCTTTGAAGAAATCAACTTTCTTTTTCATATGAAGCTTTAAAAAATGAAGGTTAACTCATTAGATATCATTGCTCTCTTTTACACTTAAAGAAGACCCACATGGCATCATGATGCCAAGGTGAATGTAAAGTGCAGTCACCTATGGCTGATCAGAGAAATATGATCTAATAAAGCTCTACCACAGATGAGGTAAAAATGGTTCATATGAACATTTAAGATGGTAATATTGAAATACAGACATCTCACATTTCTTTTAAGCTATTGTATTTCTCTATGACTCATATAACACAGCACATTCTTTGATGTGGGCATGCCATGCTGAATGGTCCTGTGCTACTATGTCTCACAATCTATACCAAAGTTCTCCTTCTGACTTCTGTGTGAGTTCTTTCTTTCTGTGAGTTCTCTGTAAAATAGTCTTTTAGACAAATGTATGTTTGATTATCAAACCACATGGCCAGACAAAGTTGCATTTTCTGGAGTAGAGTTTGCTTGGATGTTCAACTCTTGAAATGACCTCATCTTATGATCTTATCTTACTCCAGATAAAAGTTGTATCTACCAAGGACAATTTAAATGGAAGTGATTCATTTTCCTGACTTAACACTGTCCAGTTTTCATAGGAATACTCCAATGGGTTCAGTATAATGGGATCAGTACAATGACTCTATATACTTTCCTTGAAATCCTCCCAAATACTGAGTGTGCCTTAGTAATAAGTGCCTTAACATCATTTTCTCTATATACATCCCTGGAAAGTACACTGTCAAGGTAAGTGAACTTATCCACAGCACTGAAATTTTATTCATTTCTACTAGCAGATATAGATGATATAGTACTGAGTGGTAGAGAACCTCTATTTTGTTTGCTTGTTTTGTCAGGATAGCTATTGTTAGTACTAGGAATCAAACACAGATCTTTTGACATGGTAAAATTGTTTTAAACTTTTTTATTTGGGAGAATTATGTGCCTTTTTTCATTTAATCACTCTATATATGTTCAACATGCTGATAAGTCTAGGATATTAAACTTATTTATAATCTAATAAATGTAGGATATCATATGTGCAATTTGTCCAAGAAGTAGTGTATCTAGCAAATCATTTCAATCTCAAAAATGAGACCACTAATCTTTGAATTACACATTTTAATTCATAAGAAAATGACACCATGTAATTTTTTAAACATTATTTTATTTGGTCATTTCCAAACATTATTGATTGGAAACAAAAATCATTTTCTTTTCCTCCCCCCCACCCCCTGCCAACACCTTTCCCATAGGCGACGCATGATTCCATTGGGTATCACATGTGTTCTTGATTTGAACCCATTTCTGTGTTGTTGGTATTTGCATTAGAGTGTTCATTTAGAGTCTCTCCTCAGTCATATCACCTCAATCCCTGTAGTCAAGCAGTTGCTTTTCCTCGGTGTTTTTACTCCCACAGTTTATCCTCTGCATGTGGATAGTGTTTTCCTCCTAGATCCCTGCAGATTGTTCAGGGACATTGCATTGACCCCAATGGAGAAGTCCATTACCTTCAATTGTACCACAGAGTATCAGTCTCTGTGTATAATGATTTTCTGGTTCTGCTCCTTTCGCTCTGCATCACTTCCTGGAGGTTGTTCCAGACTCCATGGAATTCCTCCACTTTATTATTCCTTTTAGCACAATAGTATTCCATCATCAACATATACCACAATTTGTTCAGCCATTACCCAATTGAAGGGCATCCCCTTGATTTCCATTTTTTGGCCACCACAAAGAGTGAATATCAATATTCTTGTACAAGTTTTTTTCATCATTATCACTTTGGTATACAAACCCAGCATGGCTATGGCTGGATCAAAGGGCGAACAGTCTTTATCGCCCTTTGGGCATAGTTCCAAATTGCCCTCCAGAATGGTTGGATCAATTCACTAGCAATGAATTAATGTCCAAACTTTGCTACATCCCCTCCAGCATTCATTACTTTCCATAGCTGTCATGTTAGTCAATCTGCTAGGTGTGAGGTGATACCGCAGAGTTGCTTTGATTTTCATCTCTCTGATTATAAGAGATGTAGAGCACTTTTACATGTGCTTATTATTAATAATTTTCATTTCTTTGGCTGAGAATGGGCTGTTCATGTCCCTTGCCCATTTATCAATTGGAGAATGGCTTGATTTTTTGTACAATTGATTTAGCTCTTTGCAAATTTGAGTGATTAAACCTTTGTCAGAGGTTATTATGAAGATTGCTTCTCAATTTGTTGCTTTCCTTCTGATTTTAGTTACATTTGTTTTCTTTGTACAAAAACTTTTTTAATTTGATGTATTCCAGATTATTTATTTTGCATTTTGTGACTCTTTCTAAGTCTTGCTTGGTTGTAAAATCTTCCCTTCCCAAAGGTCTGATGTGTATACTATTCTGTGTTCACCTAAATTTCTTACAGTTTCCTTCTTTATGTTCAAGTCAATCACCCATTTTGAATTTATCTTGGTGTAAGGTGTGAGGTGTTGATCTAATCCTAATCTTTCCCACACTGTCCTCCAATTTTCCCAGCAGTTTTTATGAAATAGTGTATTTTTATCCCAAAAGCTGGGTTCTCTGGGTTTGTTGTATACTGTCCTGCTGAGGTCACTTACCCCGAGTCTATTCCACTGATCCTCCTTTCTGTCTCTTAGCCAGTACCAAATTGTTTTGATGACCGTTGCTTTATAATATAGTCTGAGATCTGGGACTGCAAGGCCCCCTTCCTTTGTATTTTTTTCATTGTTTCCCTGGATATCCTTGATCCTTTGTTCTTCCAAATGAACTATGTTATGGTTTATTCTCAATCAGTAAAAAAAAAAAAAAATTGGAAGTTCCATGGGTATGGCACTAAATAGATAAATGAGTTTGGGTAGGATGGTCATTTTTATTATATTGGCTCATCCTACCCATAAGTAGTTAATGTTTTTTCCAATTGTTCAAATCTAGTTTTAGTTGTGTGGAGACTATTTTGTAATTGTGTTCATATAGTACCTGTGTTTGTTTCGGGAGATAGATTCCTAAGTATTTCATTTTGTCTACGGTGATTTTGAATGGGATTTCTCTTTCTAGTTCTTGCTGCTGAGCTGTGTTGGAAATATATAGAAATGCTGATGACTTTTTGAGGGTTTATTTTGTATCCTGCAAGTTTGCTAAAGTTGTTGATTATTTCAATTAGCTTTTTGGTTGAATCTCTAGGATTCTTTAAGTTGACCATTATGTCATTCTCAAAGAGTGATAACTTAGACTCCTCCTTGCCTATTTTAATGCCTTCAATTTCTTTTTCTTCTCTAATTGCTGTTGCTAGTGTTTCTAGAACAATGTCAAATAATAGAGGTGATAATGGGCATCCTTGTTTCACTCCTGATCTTATTGGGAATACATCTAGTTTATTGCCATTGAAGATGATATTAGTTGATGGTTTTAGATATATACTGTTTATTATTTGTAGGAACAACCCTTCTATTCCTATGCTTTCTAGTGTCTTTAATAGGAATGGGTGTTGTATTTTATCAAAGCCTTTTTCTGCGTCTATTGAGATAATCATGTGGTTCTTGTTGGTTTGCTTGTTGATGTGGTCAATTATGTGGATAGTTTTCCTAATAATGAACCAGCCCTGCATCCCTGGTAAAATCCTACTTGATCATGGTGGATGACCTTTCTGATCACTTGCTGGAGTCTTTTTGGTAGTATCCTATTTAAGATTTTTGTATCTATATTCATTAGGGAGATTGGTCTATAATTTTCTTTCTCTGTTTTTGGCCTGCCTGGCTTTGGAATAAGAACCATGTTTGTGTCATAAAAGTTATTTGGAAGAACTCCCTCTTTGCTTATTATGTCAAATAGTTTGTATAGTATTGGGGTTAGCTGTTCTTTGAATGTTTGATAGAATTCACTGGTGAATCCATCAGGCCCTGGGGATTTTTTCTTAGGAAGTTCTTTGCTGGCCTGTTAGATTTCTTTTCCAATATGGGATTGTTTAAAAAATCTATTTCTCCTACTGTTAGTGTAGGAAATTTATATTTTTATAAATATTCATCCATATCACCTAGGTTGGAATATTTATTGCTGTATAGTTGGGCAAAGTAGTTTTTAATGATTGCTTAATTTCCTCTTTATTGGAGGTGAGGTCCCACTTTTCATACTTGATGCTGTTAATTTGCATTTCTTCTTTCCCTTTCTTAATTATATTGACCAGCGCTTTGTCTATTTTGTCTGTTTTTTCAAAGTACCAGTTTCTAGTCTTGATTATTAGTGCAATAGTCTATCACTTTCGATTTTATTAATTTCTCCCTTAATTTTTAGGATTTCTAGTTTGGTTTTCTGCTGGGGGTTTATAATTTTTTCGTTTTCAATTTTTTTTTGATTTGCGTTTCCAATTCATTGATCTCTGCCCTCCCTAATTTGTTAATATATGCACTCAGGGATATGAATTTTCCTCTAAGTACTGACTTGAATGCATCCCATAATGTTTGAAAGGATGTCTCACCATTGTCATTTTCCTCAACAAAATTATTGCTTCTATGATTTCGTCTCTAACTAACAGATTTTGGAGTATCATATTATTTAATTTCCAATTAATTTTTGATTTGGCTCTCCATGTACCTGTACTGATCAATATTTTTATTGCTTTATGATCTGAAAAGGTTGCATTTATTATTTCTGCTTTTCTGCATTTGAGTGCCATATTTCTGTGACCTAGTTTATGATCTATTTTTGTGTATGTGCCATGTGGTGCTGAGAAGAAGGTGTATTCCTTTTTGTCCCTATTTATTTTTTTCCAAATGTCTATTAACTCTAATTTTTCTAAGATATCATTCACCTCTTTTACCTCTTTCTTATTTATTTTTTGGTTTGATTTATCTAAATTTGATAGTGGTTGGTTCAAGTCTCCCACTAATATGGTTTTACTGTCTATTTCCTCCTTCAATTCACCTAGTTTCTCCATTAAAAATTTGGATGCTATTCTGTTTGGTGCATACATGTTGATTAGTGATATTTCCTCATTGTCTATATTCCATTTTAACAGAATATATTTACCTTTCCTATCCCTTTTGATCAGGTCTATTTGTGCTTTGGCTTTGTCATATATCATGATTGCAACTCCTGCCTTCTTTCTATCAGTTGAGGCCCAAAAGGTCTTACCCCATCCTTTAATTCTAAGCTTTTCAGTATCAACCCGCCTCATATGTGTTTCTTGAAGACAACAAATGGTAGGGTTTGGGGTTCTAATCCAATCTGCTATTTGTCTATGTTTTATGGGTGAGTTCATCCCATTCACGTTCAAAGTTGTGATTGTCACTTGTGGATTCCCTGGCATTTTGATATCTTCCCCTAGTTCTGACCTTTCTTCTTTAGCTATATCCTTTTGAACCAGTGATTTACTTTAGGTCAGTCCCCCTTGTCCCCTCCCTTGGTATGCTTCCCTTTCTAGCCCCTCTTTTTTATGTTCCCTTCCCCTCCCCTCCTCTCTTTCCCTCCCTTTTTTACTCCCTCCCCTCCTCCCCTTCCTTAATTTCCCTTTCTTTCTTACTCTTTTAGATAAGATAGTATTCAGGATCCCACTGGATCTAGATGTTCTTCCCTCTTAGTGTTGATTTCACTGAGAGTAAGGTTTAAGTAATACCACTTCACGTGCTCTTCCTCTCCTTCTCATATGAGAGATCTTCCCCTCCCCTTCCCATGTGTATCTTTGTATGGAAAAGATTATTCTATTTAGTCCCCCCCATTTCTTGAAGTAAGTCTTAGTATTGTCGACGCTTCCCCCCTCCCTTTTCCTTTCTTTGCCCCCCCTTTCACCAAATCTTCTTGATGCCCCAATCTTTCCCTATGCATGAATCTTCTAACTACTCTTATGGTGCATACAGTTTTTGAGAGTTACACAATAAATTTTCCCCACATATATAATTTGATGTAAATGTAGTCCTTATAGAAGAGAGTTTGACTTAAAAAAAAGATAAGATTTATCTCCTTTTTCCTTTTTTTCATATTTACCTTTTCATGTTTCTCTTGCTTTCTGTGCTTAGATATCAAATTTTCCACTAAGTTCTGGTCTTTTCTTAGCAAATGCTTGGAAATCTTCTATTTTGTTGAATGCCCATACTTTCCCCTGGAAGTATATAGTCAGTTTTGCTGGGTAGTTGATTCTTGGTTGGAGACCCAGCTCTCTTGCCTTTCTAAATATCATTTTCCATGCTTTGCGGTTTCTTAGTTTGTTAGCCGCTAAGTCATGTGTGATCCTTATGGGAGCCCCCCTATATCTGAAGCTCTTCTTCTTGTCTTCTTATAGGATTTTCTCCTTTTCTTGGAAGCTCTTGAATTTGGCAATTACATTCCTAGGTGTTGTCTTCTGGGGATTTAGTATAAATGTTGTTCTATGAACCCTTTCTATTTCTATTTTGCCCCCTTGCTCCAGAAGATGTGGGCAATTTTCTTCTATAATATCCTGTAGTATAACATTAAGATTTTTGTTTATCTCTAGTTTTTCGGGCAGACAAATAATTCTCACGTTGTCTCTTCTTCCTCATTTTTCCAAGTCTGTGACCTTTTCAGTGAGATAGTTTGTGTTTTCTTCTAATTCGTTAATTTTTTGGCTTTGCTTTATTAATTCTTTCTGTTTTGCATGCTCACTGTCTTCCAGTTGCTTACTTCTGGTCATTAGGGACTGGCTTTGCTTTTCAGCTTTGTCTGCCCTTCTATTAGATGCTTCCAGCTCTTTCTCCAATTGTGAAGTCTTGTATATCAGACTGCTGATCTCTTTCTCCCATTTTTCTTTCCAGAAAGTTTCTTTTCTTTTCGGTAAGCTCCAATTTGAGTTCTTCCAGAGCTTGTGGATAATTTCCATTTTGTGAGGCATGTTTTGATTTTGTTTGGGTTTCATCCTCTTTCTCTTCTTTTCCTTGGGTACTCCCACCATAAAAGTTTTAAATAGTCACCTTTTCCCCTTTCTTCCTGGAGGCTTGATTTTGGGCCATGTGAGCCATCCCTTTGGTGGTTTTATTCCCCTTTCCTTTTTGGTCTGGGGTCTGGGTGATATGGATGGATTTTCTGTGAATTTAGGTTGCCTAGGACTAGTTCTTCACAGCCTCTGAGGTTTCTTAGAGCTCGGGCCTCTGTGCTCAGCATGGCCTCCCCTTTGCTCAGTGCAGCCTCTCAGTGTGGCCGCCCCTTAGCTCAGCACAGCCTCTCATCAAGGCCGCCCCTTTGCTCAGTGCTCCCTCTCAGCTTGGCTGCCCGTTTGCTCAGCACAGGATTTTCCCTGAGAGGTTGTTTCCTTGCAGTCTTTAGATCCCAAGGACCCTGGTGTAACCCCCCAGACAGAGACGCTCCTCACTCACTCACTGTCCCAGTGAGCATTCTGATACCTTACTCTGATGTTGTGGGGAGGGGTGGAGTGGGAGGGGTGGAGAGGCAGCTCAGTTCACCTTTTTGTGCAAGCTTTTCCTCCTTATAGTGTGGAAATGTTCAAGCCCCATGTACCTTCGTTTCTGTGGGGTACTGGAGAGTCCCTCTGTTCTTTCAAAGGTGATTTTTATGCTCTTTTGAGGTAGTCTATTTCATTCAGTGCTGGGGAGAGGAAGCGATTCACATCTAAATTGCAGCCATGTTAACCCGGAAGTCTCAATATGACACCATGTAATTTTAAAGTATGTTGGAAGTATTCAAAATATTCAAATAAAAATATGCATTTGTACTACCTAGATTTAATAATGCCTAAAATTCTTGCTTCTAATGATTCCCAATATTAGTCATGAGTAAGAGAAAATATTTAAAGTTTAAAGTGTTATTTTGTAATCAAAGGCACTTTCATGTTAAAAATGGTTCAAGAAGGTTAGGAAATCCTCAGTGGGAGATATCTATATCTACATAACATATCAATATGTTATTATTATTTAATAATATCCATAGGCAATAATATAATTTTATTATAGATAATTCTCATGAAAAGGAAAGGCAAAGATATTGTCAGTCTGGCTGATGGGATTTTGACCCTTGTGACAAATAAGACCAAGGTAAGGAAAAGAGGGGCAAGAGGTAATTCCTGGTCCAGTATAGGTGACTTGGGGGTCCCCTCAGAGTGGGGGGAGGGAAATGAGGGAAAGGAGCAGTGAGGGGGAAATAAGAACCAGTAAAGATGGCTGCTAAATTTCCAATGGGGGAACTGGCAAAGGGGAAATCTGACACATTAGAGATGGCTGTGGAATCCCCACCTGAGTTGGAGATGAGTTTAAGCTCTAATAGAGTAGGAAAAATTGGGAGTTGCCAAGAATGATGTAACCTGTATTGCCTTTATTGGCTGTCTCTGAGCAAGGTGAGCTATTTAAGTGAAGTTCATTGGATGGTCCTGAAAGCATGGGGTGTCTCATCTCTGGGGGTGGGGATTAGTTTCCAGGCTTGATGCTCAGTCATGCAGGACAGGCTAAGGAATGGCCACTTCTGGAACCCTTCCAGGTTCTGCTGGGACTTTGTTTCACATTTAGGTGAGGTGCTGGTTTTGGAAGTCGTTAGTTTAAGTAGAGATTCAGGGAAGGAGAATTTTGGTCCCACAGTCTGTCAGATATATTTGCATATTATGATTTCATAGATAATTCTTTAATGAGTTGTTTTGTTTTAACAGATCACTCAAAAATAAAAGCATTATCATTGGAAAAAATCTGTAAGAAAATTTTCATCACAAAGGCTAAAACTAGGAATATTCTGGGGCTTATGAGATATATTAATGTATATAATGCAAGTTTTTAAAGTCCCTTCCAATATTATGGATTCTATTCTAGGGAATTTACAAAGAAATAAAGACAAAATTGCTAAACTAGATCTGGTGATGTCTAAATCATTGTGAATAATATGTGTTGCCAGCCATGAGACTGGCAGTATTCAGTTTTTATAATAGGACCAAAAGTAGATTTTTCAAACTTAATGGTAATCAACTTGATCACTCACCCTGGATGGTGGGGAGAGCAGAGGTAAAATTAAAAAAGATGACAATATTATTACATTTATGAATAATAAGCAACTGGGTGAGATAATCAATATGTTGGATTGAAAAATATCTATTCCCCCTCCCCAATTTCAACAGGCTGAGATGATGTCAAATATAACAGAAACAAACATAATAAGGGAAATGTTAAAGTACTTATGACACACTGCAAAAATAAAAAACCAGGATAAGATGACAAAAATAGTAATGTGATACTCTGTGAAAAACAACAAAAATATATTAATTATATACACATAAGATTATAAATTCAAAGTTATCTCTAATATGATCTAAATATGCATTAATAATAGCATAGTTTATAGAATATAATATATAATTACCTCACTGTAACCTGTAATAGTCAGGTTTGTAGAAGAACAGAGCATGGCTACCAGAAGGAGACCAATATATTATGAAAGTATTCAATTCTCTATTATGTGAAATCTATTGGGGTAATTAGGATTTTTATCCTTGGAAAGATAACTTTAAAATGTGAAGGGAATGTTTAGGCTCTAATCATTAGGAAGAATTGTATTTTGGAACAGATTCTAACCAATAACAAGAAATGGATTATTGAAATAAAATTTGTGGAAAAGGTAGGAAGAAAAAACCACTTAATATTCAATATATAATAGAGAAAACTAGGCATTGTCAAACATGTAACCCAGATTATTTTTTATTTTAATTTTTATTGTCATTCAAAACACATTTCCAAATTGATCATTATTTTAAGAGTACCATCAAACAGAACCAAACTCCAAAATAAAACCACAAATACACAGATGTGAAAGATGATTCTGACAGTTTATTCTTTTAGGTAGTGTGAAATTAGAATCTGTTATCCTAAAAACTATGATTCCCAGCAAAACTACAATCCCCAGCAAAAACTACAATTCCCAGAACCCCAGCATGTAATCTTGTCATTACATGCTGACATATACAGGATATAAATTCAGTGAAATTCTGTGTCTAGACCTATTTCCTTCCTAGTGGTGACTTTTGTGGAGTTGGCACTTTGAGCAGGTAGAAAACTTAGACATGTGGCTCTATTTTGTCAGATGATAAACTTTTTAAAAATAATACTTGAAGTATTGGACATTAATTTAATTTCTATGTTTTTGGCAACCAGAAGTGAGTTCAGAAACACTTAATTCTCTCTGAGTAGATTAGTTTGAAAGGAAACCACATTTCTCCTGCCATGGCTTTTCACAAACCCCCAACTCTCTTTAGAGTTGCCTCCTATTGCTGCTGATCCTGCCTCTTGCAACTCCCTGGGTGGTCTTAGCCTCCTGCTGCTGCCACTTCTGTTCCTATTCCTGCTGCTGCTGTTAGTGCTATTGTTGCTGTTCCTGCTGCTGATTAGAGCCAATGTCTGGAGGCTTGAAAAGGATTAAATCTCTGTTTCCCTTACATTGCCAACAGCTGAATGCTTGCTGACTGCATGCTTTGGAAGCCTGGGGTGTTTCCCTTAGGCAATCCTTCTTAACTCCTTGTCCACATGTCAGGGGAAACAAGCTGCTCCCTGGCATTTTAGACCTGGGGGAAGGGGAAGGAAAGTTTCTCTTCCAAACAGGAAGAAGAGTTGCAAGCATGTCCCTCTCTATGAAAGAGCTGTCCATTGCCTATTTCAAACAGATCCCAGTTTTAGAATGTTTTTTTCTTCCTACCATTCCTATGTGCACTGATCCTTGCAATTAGCTTGCCTGAGATTCAGTGGAAAGATTCATCTCCCTACACCCCCTTGCCATTCTGGCCTGCTAAGTCTCTACAATACATCCAATATGGGATTCATCCACACTATATTCAGAGAGGAATTCCTCAATATGGGAGATCCCAGAGGTGTGATGAAAAGGATCCTAGATGGATGATGATCCTGGGAAGGGGAAGGGACCTTAAAGAGTCTTGAGATGGATTTTAAACCTTTTTAGACTCCACTATTTTGTTTAAAAAAAGAATCTCTCTATTGGAATTTGGAAAAAAAAAGACTCGAATTAAGTGTCTATATCCTGTCACAAATATTGTATTTTTTCATTGCTTGTTCTAAGATTTTTTGTTCGTTAAGTTCTGTTATTCTATGTCACTTTAAGTTACTGTGTTTTGACAATTAGGTATATATGCTATTATATTGCCATATAACTGAATTAGAGAAAATACCATTGTAAAAATCCAGGAAAATTTAATAATGTAAAAAAAAATCAAATTGAATTTAAAGGGCCTTCTGAAATGAAGTGCCTATTATATTCCCCACCTCTACATTTATAAAAAATGTAGAGGATGAGACATATAAACATCTTTGGAAATTGGAAAGGTTTTCTAAGGGGCATGGTACCCCTAAACATTAACTACCTTTGCATTTATAAAACTATGAAATGATTTGCACTATTATAGTCCTTGCTTTCAAAATACAATGGATGGGACATATAAAAGACATGCCTTTAGAGCTGTTACAGTCTCATGTCAAAAGAGAGAGCCAACCCAAAGGGTTTGATTACCCTGTGATAGGTAATAGACTTGTATGAGAGGTGGAAAAGTTAAGGGCATGTTACCCTTAAATGGTCCCCAAGAGGGAACATTTCTGCCAAGATTGAAAACCATGAGCTTCAGTGGCTACCTGAGCTGATCTATGTGTTTGTCAATGCTCTCCTCAGGGGGGATTGTATAATTGTCATAAAATGCTAGTTTAACAAAAGTTTTTCTTGTTTGAGAGCAATTATAGGATAAGAAACTTGCTACCTCCCAGAATCCAGGAAGTGAACTACTTGGAGAAGGCACCATCGAGATGCCTGCAGAAACCTCACAATGCACCAAAATATCCACAGTAAACTTTGGGTTGTAGTAAAATTGAATCATGGGGGATTGTAACACATTTATTTTTTATGTATACTCTTATGCCAAAGGGGACTGCCTCCTAACTGGCTTTTTGTCAATGTATCTAGCAATCATTGATTTTGTTCTCTTTTCCTTTTATACACAAATTGTTGTAATTTATAAGTTGGTTATGTTTATAAGATCCATTGGGGAGACACGTCTTCCAAAGGATCTCAGGGGGTGATTGTGAAATTAGAATCTGTTACCCTAAAAACTATGATTCCCAGAATTCCACTCATTTCCTGTTGTTACATGCTGACATAGGTAGGATATAAATTGTGTGGAGTTCTTTGTCTAGTTCTTTTTCCTTCCTTGTGGTGACTTTGGTGTAGTGTGCACTTTGAGCAAGTAGAAAACTTAGTCACATGGTTCTATTTGGTCAGATAATAAACTTTATAACAGTCATATTTGAAATATTGGATATTAATTTATCTCTTAAAATAGATAGCATTCCCCTCCATAAGTCTTTCAGGATTGCCCCTGATTATTGCATTGTTGAGAGTAGCCAAGTTTTCATAGTTAATCCCTGCACACTATTGCTATTAATGTGCACAACTTTCTCCCAGTTATGTTTATTTTGCTAAGCATTAGCTCCTGCAGGTCTTCCAGACTTTATCTGAAATCATCTTGTCATTTCTTATAGCACAATAATATTCCATCACCCACATGTACCACAATTTGTCTAGCCATTCCCCAGTTGATGGTGAAGGAAAAACATATTCTCAATTTCTAAGTCTTTGCCACTACAAAAAAAAAAAGACATAGAGAGGGCCAGAGAAATAGAGAAAGCCAGAGGATGAAAGAGAGAGTAAATGAAAAGAAATCTCCCATTTATATATTGGCTACTGATTTAGTAGGGAGTCAATGAAGCTTACCAAACTATTAACTAAGCTACTAAGATAAGTAAAGAGGCAACATGGTTCAACTTGTGCTAAAGGAATACTCTTAGGCAGTTTTATGGAAAATGGATTGAAAATGATGACACTAAAAATCAGATAAACAGTTTGGGATCTATTAAGACTGTAAAGGACAGAAGAAAAGGGTCAGAATTAGATTGTTGGTCCTCTATAAGAAGAGAAGAATTAAAATGTAAATGATATTTTGATAGTAGAAATAAAAGAATTTGACAAGTGACTGGATATGTTAGGTAATTGAGTGTAAGGAGTTGAATATAGCATGAAGTTTGAGAGTCTGAAGGTCACAAAGAATGGTGGTAGCCTATATAGAACAATAGAAGCTCATAAGAGGAAAGGGTTTGGGAAAAAGGGGTGCAGTTTTATTTCAGAATACTCACATTTGAATATGTAAAGATTACAAGTATGGAATGTCTAGGATGTAATAAGAGTTATGAAACTGAAAATAAGAAGGAAGATTAAACCTAGAGACATAGAGTTGATATTTATCTGAATAAAGATACTATTGAAAAAATTCAGACCTGATATTGATGTTGAAAGAAAGTGAAATAAAAGAAAAACCCTGGAATATGAGCAGAATTATTTAGTAGTATATATTAACAAAAGAGGAGTGGTCAGATTTAGCTATGAGGACAATAAAAAGAGGAGAGTAGAATGAAATTCCAGAGAGAAGAGAGTATCTAGGAGAAAGAGTTCAATATAGACAAATTTTCACAGACCTCAAAAAAGGTGAGGAATTAAAATCAAATGTAATTTATAATACCAAAAGATAAAAATTGAAAAAGTTTCATCATTGTACTTTGAATATATTTCATACTCTTTAATATTTGTTGTGCTTTTGGGTTTAACTTAAAGAATGATTGTTCTGTGCTTTATAATGTATTTGAAAATGTCGTTTCATAGACAATTGTATAAGTTTCATATTCTTATGATGAAATTAACAATACACAGTAATGGCATATATATAATTTATAAATATCTAAATTGTTTGAGATATATAGCTTTAATGACTTTGTCCCACTAATATGCTCATTTTAATGAGTTTTTAATCTAGAGAGGAAGGTAAGTGAAATTATTTCATGTAATTAAAATATATTTTACTATCTGTAAAAATAATTAATTATATTATTTTCACATATAAAGAAACTATTATTGAGGGAATTAATATCAATTATAAATTCTATTCTGTATTTTTATTTCTGCTTTAAATTGTATCTCCATTTGGTTGGAAGACTTGATAAATTGAATTAAAGTAAATTAGTTTTAATATCTATTTAATATTTTAAATTTTATTTTATTCATTTCTGTAATCTATTTTTGTGTCTCTATATTGTCCTTAGGAAGAATGTTCTATTTTCTTATTTTTCTGTAATTCTTTTTTATTTAATTATTGAAATACTTACTAAGGCCTACTCATATGAAGATATGATGCTGCTGCTTTCTTACAACTTATATTTTCTAAATAAATGTATTCATTTATCAAATATACATTTTCAAAAACAAATAAATAAATAAGTAGGTGAATGAATGAGTGAGAAATGGGTTCTACCATTAAGTAAATTACAGTTCAAGAAGTGATATGATGTGCAGAAATAAAATGTGATATAATGTCTAAGAAAGATGAAAAGAACATTCTATCAAGGTTAAGAACATGCAAAATGTCCTTTTGACTTTTTCAAATATATTTTATTAGTCATCAAATAAAAATCATTAAATATTTTTTTCTGTGGGAATGCAATTGCTTTACATATTCAGGCAAGGAACATTTAGTTTGCTTAGGTTTTAAAGGAGAATTCTTGGCATAATTGAAGAGTGCTAGAAAGAAACCTCAGAGGAAAGATTATTGTCATTCACAGGATATAAAATACATGGAAGAACTGTAGCATAGCTATAAGTCACTATTGAATTTGTCATTTTGATTCAATTCTATTTTATTTGTTTGGTGAATAAAATGCATATAATTTATTTTATTCATTTTCTTAGTGGAAGCTAAAATATTGATATTTCTTATCAATTACTCTCATAAAAGAGACATTTTGGAAGCTTAGAATACTTTGAGATTAAGGCCAAAGTTGTTAATAGCTAATGAAGTAAACAATAAATTATGTTGCTGTAGGATTGCTACTCTGACTTAGTCATCTGGATTTAAGACATATATAAACTATATGAATATGGCAATGCAATATGAAAAAAATATTTTCCTCTCAATCTTGAGAAAAAAGATTAAGCAAATGCTCAATGCAATAAGTTTTTGGTAACCTGTACTATCTCAGGGATTATATTTCAAATAAGATAACAATCCAATTTATGTAGACTACTTCCTCCACACTTAAAAACCATCTAATCCCTTAGTTCAAGGAAGGAAGAATGAAAACAAGGATTTATTACACATCTCTTATATTCCAGGCACTGTACTAAAAGTGTTAAAAATATTAAAATGAGGCAGGCAAAGATTGTGGTTTCCCTAGTATAATGCAACTATTTAAATTTCTAAGGCCAGATTTGAATTGAAGTCATTTTGAATTAATGTTTAAAGCTGTATCTTTGACACATAGCACCCTTCTTAGACTTTGATCATGCTAGATAGACATTTATAAAATTTTGAGTAGGAAGAAACCTTATATTGTAGCATTTAACACTTTTCTTCTCATTTTACAGATGACCAAAGTTTGACATAAAGAAGTGAGGTCATTTTTCTAATATCACACCAGTAATAAATATCACAATGGAAATTTGCATCCAGCTTCTCAGACTTCAAAGCAAGTGCCATTACTTTTGTCACTCAGTTTTTCTTGTATTTAAGGACTGTTATAAGGAAATGATCAATGCTGAAAAGGCAGAAGCAGGAATGCTCCAGAATTCTGGAGAAGTGACAGGGCTGTTGGTTCTACTAACAGAAAATGAAGCAAGAGGGTGAGTTTTGCCTGGTCTTCTAGGGTGGACTTAGTGAACTGTCTATTCTTTTTGTCATGGCTTTCCTGTTGATCCATCATAACAACTTCCTATACCTGTATATCCTGTGGACTGACTGAGACATTCCTACAGAGCTGCTTGAGATACCTAAAGTCATCTGTCAGTGAGACCATTCCTTTGAGCCCCATTCTGGCTTACCTTCCAACCCACTACATTTATCACCATCTAAAAGGGGATTGGAGTTAGTGAAGTGTATTGTATTATGTGAACTGGGATTTTAGGTAGAGAGCTAACTAGCAGTGTAGATATCATCTCTCTGAAGTAACCAGGTTGTTTTGGGGGGAGGTTTATTTATGTTCTTTAGTTTAGATATCCCAAACTCTTTTCAACTTTCCCTTTGTTATTAAACCAAACTGCCCTGTGATTATACAGTGTCTGTGTTTATTAGCTCAGGATCTGGCTCTACCTACCCTGGGCTGGTACACCCTTCCCAAACCAGATTACTGGCCATATAATACCACCCTTGAACCTACAATTAACCCACATAGTTATAGAAGTGTCAAATTACATGTTTCAGGATACTAATATATTATCTGTCATAAGAAATAAAGAGGCCCAAACATAGATTGGGAAAGTGTCATCTTTTAACTCTTTAATGAAAAAGGGTACATGTTCATATCATGCTCCTGGATTGTCATGCAAATTTTATTCCTACTTTAATGGTATATTTTAATTATTTGGATTTATGACACTGTTGTGAAGGGAATGATTATCATATGGAATTTTAAATTAAATTTCTTCATATATTTTTTCTAATTATGCTTTATATTCAGGGTTAAATTAACAGTTATTTGTCAATCTGAAGAATTTTCCCCCTCTAATTTTGGTAGATGCCATAAAGAATATGAGAAAAATGTATCTTTCCATAAGAAACTTAAAATTTGGTGGAGTGACAAGGCACACATGAAAGAGATTAAAAAACAGAAGGTGAGAAAGAGTTACAGGAGAAGAGATTATATATTATATATGGGGAGACAGTAAGGATATATGGAAGAGGTCATGAATTAGATTTTTAAGAAATTTCAATATACAGATTATAAGAAATGAGAAAGTTGGCATAACAGATTAGAGAAACCATGTTAGCAATTGGAAGGAGATTTTTATCAGTATGTGGAAGTGAAGGTGATATTAAGAAAAGGAGCTTGAATGCTTTTTTTTCCTCTTTTTTCCCCTCCAATGTTTCATCATTTCCAAAAGATGTGAGGTGCCAAATCAGAGTCCTTTTAATTTTCTCCTATTAATAGTGATTTAGCGAATATTTTAATGTTTATAGAAAACTTTGAATTTTTATCTGAAAAGTGCCTGTTCATATCTTTTGAATTCATTTTCACCCCTACCTCAGGGCTCTAGATTAGAAAGACCCTATTCAGTTCCTGTATAATAGAGAGTATTGATGTGCCAGGATTTTGAATCACAAACACCATCCACTCTGCTGCTTTTTACACTTTTTTTTATCTTTAGTAATTCCATTGAATATCTTCTTTCAACAGAATTTGGTTAATAGAAGAATGAAGCAAGGATTCATGTTCTTCTTATATGATCCACAATACTTGGGGATGGGAAGTTCTGGGTAGTATAATGGACCACTTCCTAATTACCAGCTATAGATGTATTAAAATGTTCAAGGGAGGGGTCAAATAATGAGTTACTTACACTCTACTTATAGATCTGCTTAAGAGATATTCAGGGTATTTCATTCAAGAGAGCCTCTAAACTATCATTTTATTAATTATAATTCTAGCCTAATCAATAAATTGATACCTCACACAAAACAAATCTCTCAAAATTATTTTAATTGTAACAATATCATTTGACTATCAAATAGGGTATTATTTGTAGTCTGATAATTTTAATTCTCAACATATTTGATAAATAAGGCCTTTATAGAACAACTTCCTATAATATTTTTTTCATCAACATTATTACTATATGTTTTCTTACATCCTACTTTCTGCTGTTTATCCTCTTTATCTCTTTTCATGGTGTCTCTCCTCAAGAGTGTTTTGTTTCTGATTATTCCTTCAGTTTATACTCTTTCTCTTAGTCCCTTCTCTTCCTGGTTTTCTGTAGGGTAAGACAGATCTCTTTACCAAAATGAGTGTGTATTTAATTCCCTCTTTGAATCATTTTCAATGAGAAAACATTTCTAGAATACTTCATCACACTCCCATCTTCCTACTCACTGTAAAAGCTCTTTCACATTTCTTATCTGTGAGATAATTTAACTCTTCTAACTCTCATAATCCCTTCTCCCAGTATATTGCTTTTTCTCACTCCTTGATTTTAATTCATTTTAGACATTATCCCCTCAAAGTCAACTCACATCCATGCCATTTGTTTACTACTTCTAACTGTGATAATAATGATAAACTTCTTAGGAGCTACAAGCATCATCTTACCATAAAGTAATATAGTTACATAACATTATTGAATCACATAATTTTTCTTTCTAGTTTATCTTTTTTTAATCCTTACCTGCCACTTTGGAATCAATAAGGGGAATTGTTCAAATGCAGAAGAGTGGTAAGGGAGAGGCAATGGGGGTTAAGTGACTTGCCCAGTGTCACAATATTAGGAACTGTCTGAGGTCAAATTTGAACCCAGGACCTCCTATCTCTGGTCCTGGCTTTCAATTCATTGAACCACCCAGCTTCCCCATTCTGATTTGTATTTTTATGATTCTCCTGCATCTTGTATTGAACATAACGTGTTCTGTTTAGTTCTGGCTAAACTTTTTTTTTTAAATCAGGAATGTCTGAACTTCCATTTTTTAAAAATTATATATCCATTTTTCCTTTAAAGGGTCATGCCTTTTTGCTAGGGAGATAATTCTTGATTCTAATCCTAATTTCTTTTCCTTCCAAAATGTCATTTTCTAAGTCCATTCATCCTTTAATGCTTAATTGTATGTTATCCTGACTGCCACTTCATAATAGTTTTTTATTTTTCTTTTCTGGTGGCTTATAAAATTTTATATTTGACTTGGAAGCCTTGGATTTGCCTATAATGTTCCTTATTTTTTCTCATAGAATTTCTCTTTCAAGAAGTGATTGTTATGTTCTTTGTTTTCTAGTTTACTTTCTAATTTTACAATATCAGGGAAGTGTTCCTTCATAATTTCTTTATATATGATATGTAGGCTCTTTCTTTGATTATGGCATTCAAGTAGTTCAATAATTCTTAAAGTATCTCCCTTAGATCTATTTTCCAGGTCAATGAATGTGTTTTATATTGAAAAGATTTTTATTATTTTATTTTCCCTTTTCCTTCTCACTCTCTGTTTTCAGGGGAGGCTTATTTTTTCCTTTATTTGTTCCATGGAAGGGCATGCAACTTGTCTATTCTAAGATCTCCATTTCTTTAACATTTTTATCTTTAATTCAAAGATAATTTATTCTCCTAATTATATGTATTAATAATTTTCAACATATATTTTCCAAAATTATAAGATCCAAACCATCTCCCTATATCCCTTCATTCTCACCACTTGGACATGGTTAACAATTTGATCCAGGCCATATATGTATTATTTCGCAAAACACACTTCTATATTGGTCATCATTGTAATAGCACACTCACTAAAAAAAAAAAAAAAACAGAGCCCCCAAATAAAACCATAACAACAGAGATGTGAAAGATAATATACTTTAATCCTCATTTATACAACTCTAACTCCTCCCCACCAGATGGATAGCATAGCCCTTCATAAGTCTTTCAGAACTGACCCAGAGTGCTAAAAGTAGCCATGTTCTTACAGTTGATCATCATACAATATTGCTATCTATGTGTACAATGTTCTCCCAGTTCTGTTTATTTCACTCTTCATCAGTTTAAGTACATCTTTCCAGCTTTTTTGAAATCATCTGGCTTATCATTTATTTTTGTACATTATTATTCAATTATCAGCATATATTATAGCTTCTTCAGCCAATCTAGATTTACTCAATTTTCAAATCTTTGCCATCACAACAATAGCAGTTAGTTACAAACATTTTTTTGTACAAGTAGATCCTTTGCCTTTTTCTATTTCTTTCGGAAACAGACCAAGAAATATTTTTTCAGAATCAAATTTCCAAATTTCCCTATTGAAATAGAGAAAGTAAAATGAGGGGAAACTGTTTCTTTTGCAATGACTTCTGTCCTCTGGCTTATGAATAGAGAGATCTGCTAGAGGCAAAACCTGAAACTGCTTATTTGTAATGGAGCTAGGAATGAGAAATGCTGAGGGAAGCTAGTACAGGGATGCTGCCACACAGGGGTACTGCTCTGGGGAATGCTCTGGGATTTTCCTACTGATCCCTAATGATGGCTAATGGATCAGTATATCTTTCTAACCTCCTCCCCCCTTCACTCCCTCTCTTCTCCAAACCTCTCCTCCCTTGCCTCCCTTACCTCCCAATTCTTCTTGAAGACTTTAGCTTCTTCTCTCCCCTCCTTGAGTAAACTATAAAGATTTTTTTCCCTTTCCCTTTTCAAGTCAAGGGGTTTATTGGGATAACAGGATGGGAAACTGAGGTGAGAGGGATGAAGATGTCCCTAATCTAAAATTATGGAGAATTTGAGGGTTTGAAAAAGCAGTCCAGTCAGAAATTGTGACTCTAAGAAACTTAGAGAGATGGAGGACAACAACTTTTAAATCTTTCTTCTTCTTCACAAAAGCAGCAAGGTCTCTCAGCTTAACCTCTGAAGCCCCCCTCCAAGGGTCCTTCAGTCTGAGACAATTCTTTCAAGAGAGAAACAAAGTACAAAATCTCTCCTTCAGCCTGGCTTGTCTCCTTTCTCAGCTTCAAACCCAGAGAGAAACAAAGTCCAAAGTCTCTCCTTCAGTCTGGCTTTCCTCCAACTCTTGATCAGTCAAATCTCAGAAAGAAGAGAAGTTTCCCCTTGATCAGAGAACCCCAAAACCAAGTCAGTCCCACAAGGGTCTTTCAGCCAGCCTCAAATGCCCAGAATCAGAGACAGAACCAAAGTCAAAGCCAAGTTTTGCTTCTTCTCCCCTGTGAGGCCAGCAACCCCCAATTGCCACTCCTGGGAACATTCTATTTGAAGCCTCCTTGATGGACAGGCAGATTAGGTCCCCAGCTTGTTTCGTGAATCTTGGCTTACAAGTCCTCTCTCTCTCTCCATGCCTCTATCACAGTCCCCCTTTTTATTAGAAAAAAATGTAACTTGTATTTTTCAATAATACTTACCTTATAATACTCTCATCTATCTATGTTTTTAACTCTTTGCTATCTGAAATATACTCTTGCCCCCCTCCCAAATAACAAAATCCTAAACTTATCTTAGCCGTTCTATCTATCTAAATGGTAAGCGAAGCATGGGTTATAGGAAAATGGGGAATTACATTAACATAGTTTCACATCAGAACAAATCAAGTAACAATGTTCACTCAACAATGTCAATAACATATTGAACATGCAAACGTCCTAATTCCTAATGTCTATATAGTCACTAAGAAAAATTTCCTAACACTAACAAATGCTAACCTACACTCAGAATATAATCTAACTACTATACTTCAAAACATCTATGTCTCTACTTCCTAAGCCTTAAACAAATTCACTAGGCTATTACTATCATTAGTAGTTAGATTATTAAAGAACTTACTTTAAAAAGTTAGCATGCTAGTACCTTAGTAATTACATGTATACATAGGATCTATGCAAAAATTTCATGTGTACATCCTTATAAATTTCTGTGCAAACTCGTGCAGAAAAGACAATCTTTGTCTGTTTGAATTTTCCACAGAACTTTCTCATAAGTGTGTCTTGTCATGCATATTGTATACTTACCCATTCCACAAATATTTTACTTTGCTATGTAGGATGTGCTTGCAAATATATATGTGATGTTCACATGTTCTCACCATCCAGAGTTCCAAAAACAAAGTTCCAAAGACCTTCCATGTCCAGTCATTTTGCTTGTAGAAAATCTCTTCCATCCTTTTTGGTCAATACTTCACTCTTCTGTCTTCTTTTACTTGAGTGAAGACTTGTTTTCCTCATATCAGGATCTACTGCAACAATCAGGAACCCGGGAACACATGAACAATGCATGTGTGTGAGATTTACATGTGTGAATGCAAGTAAGAGTGAAAAGTTACTTTTGCATGGAAGTGAGTTGAAATCTTTCTGCATGCAGAATTTATCAAACTCTTCATGCATGGAGGTTAGCTATTGCATTTTTACCACTTCATGCTTGCAGGGAAGCTTAACTTGTGTTTTTTCTTCATGCATGGGATAAGCTTTTTGCATAGGTTTTCAAGACATTAGAAAGAATTTTGATTTCAATTTTTTTTCTTCATCAAGGTGGTTTATCATATGGTTACTGAATGTAGTTTTCGAATGGTTACTGTATGTAGTTCTTGGAGAAAGTTCTTTTTGTTTTGTTACTATGTCAGGCAGAGACTATTTTATATTTTATATTGATTCTTTGTGGCCACTACTCTTTCAAATGCAAGTATCCTTTTGTTTTCTGTGTCAATGGCTGCATATCTTCAGAGACTGTACTATATACTTCAGCTTTAGAGGTGCTTTTCTGTACTTTATTCAATTCAGCTTGTGCAGGGCTCTCTTTTCTGTGTTTTGATAGCTCTCGTGCACTTTCCTGTGATTCCAGTAGGGATTGTATTTGCTTATCAATTACTTTCCTAGGGCTATTTAATATTATGGGTGTGATGTAATTTCACATGTGAAGCATGGAAACATGGATCTCTTTGATCAACCTTTATAGATGTTGGGGTTGTCATTATGACTGTAGTACATCTGATCCATCTTGGTTCTATAGGAGATTCTCTACTAAAGTTATTGACATAATCTTTTTCACCTGGTTTTATTTTGTGCAATGAAAAATCTAGTGGTATTCTTTGCACAAGCAAACCCAGTTTCCTTAGTTCTTCAATCCTATGTTGTATCTGTTTTAAGTATTCATGAAGAATGCATTCGCCGCTTAACATGGACAAGTAAGGTGACTTTATTGTTCTACCATGCCAAAGAGGCTGACCATATAGCATTTCAAAAGGTAATATGTGCAGGTCAGTCCTAGGTCTGGTTCTAATGTTGAACAAAGTAAGAGGCAAAACATCTGTCCATTTTACATGTGCTTCTGAACAGAGTTTACCTATTTGTGTTTTTAACTCTTTGTTCATCCATTCGACCTGCCTGGAACTTTGGGGCTGATAAACTGAATGGTAATTGCACTTAATTCCCAATTTTTTATAGATTTCTTGTAGAACCTGGGAAGTGAAGTGGGACCCCTTGTGTGATATTTAAATCACTTTAAAAAACTGATATATATTAATTTAAGGTCACCAAGGAATTCACTTATGTAATTCCATAATGAAACACTCAAGTCGGCTGTCAAATTTTTATGGTGTTTTAATTACAACAGGAGGAAGGAAGTATTAGAGGGAGGGAGGGAGAGAGAGAAGGAGAGAGAGAGAGAGTGGGAAAGAGAGAGAGAGAGAGAGAGAGAGAGAGAGAGAGAGAGAGAGAGAGAGAGAGAGAAAGAGAGACAGAGAGAGAGAGAGAGAGAGAGAGAGAGAGAGAGAGAGAGAGAGAGAGAGAGAGAGAGAGAGAGAGAGAGAGGAAAGAGATTTAACTTAGACCCCACTCTGGCTCAGGCTGAGCCGAAGTGGGCTTTAAGGCCTTGGATATCCAAGGCAGAGAAAGGGGATCAGTCCTTATCCCTCACATGACCAATCTGAAGGATAGCAGTCCACGGGGCTCCTCCAACTCCAAGCATCAGCCTCCAACTGACTCTAGCCCTCTTCAAAGGAAGTCCCGAGAACTCCAGAGGCTGTTTTCTACCTCACTTCCTGCATCTCACATGTGCCAATGGTGGCTCTAGCTTGACCTAGGACCTCCCAGAAGTCTGTCCTTTTTTTTGCACATGTCTGTTGAAGGCCATATTCTCAAATAATTAAATCTTGAGTTTTACTACAGCCCTTCCTAATCTTGTTATACTGAGTAGGGTGGAGATTGTAGTTTCTAAGACCTGATTCTGTTATTCCAAGTATCTCTATTGTTATTGATCAGGAAATAGCTAAATCCCATCTTCTAAAGAATGGTCTGAATAGGGTGGAGTAGTTTTGAAATTCACACTTGTCCAAGTCAATGATATCTGGAATGCCATGTCTTGGTATAATCTCCTTCAATAGAAATCTCACTACTGTAGCAATGTTACTTTTCTTGGATGGACATGCTTCAACCCATGTAGTTAGTCTATCCACTATAACCAATGCATATTTGTATCCCTTGTCCTTAGGCATGTAGATATAATCAATTTGAATACACTGGAAAGGCATATAGCTCAGGGGTCTGCCTCCCAATGCAACACTCTTAAAATGTCCTTGATTATATCACCTGCATGTTTCACATGCCTGACAAGTTCTAATGGCATCTGTTATAATTCCTGGTGCTGTCCAATATCTTTTTATGGTATCCAGAATCCCTTGCACTCCATAATGTCCCTTTGCATGAATTATGTTGCATAAATGTTGATGCAACTTTTTAGAGAGACTAGGTTTACCCCCTTGAGCAATCCAGATGCCTTTGATCAGTTTAGCACCTAGCTGCTCTTTCCATGACTGTATCTCTTCTCTGTCATATGCTTCAGTGAGATTATGCCTTTCAATCAGAGAGAAATTCAGCACATGGCGGGGACTGAACCTAGTAGCGTATTTCGATGTTATGTCTGTTCTGTCATTCCCTAGGGATACCCTGTCCTTTCCATGAGTGTATGCCTTCCAATGGATTATGGCCACCTCCTTAGGAAAGTCTACAGTACTTACAATACAATCTTTCATATTGCCATATGCAATTGGTTTCCCAGCTGAAGTTTTTTAACCTCTGTTTTTCCATATGTATGATGACCAATGTACTGTGGAGAAAGTGTAATGCAAATCCAGAAATATATTAACTCTTTTCCCCCTAGCTAATTCCAGGGCCATGAGCAGAGCCTTGAGCTTGGCTCCTTGGGTGCTGACATGACTTGGCAAAGATGCATGCCAAAGCGTTCTATCATTGTCAACAACCGCCGCCCCTGTGAATTATCTCCCATCATGAACATAGGAGTACCAATCTGTGTATAACTCTATTTATGGATCGATAAGAGGTGTATCTTTGAGGCGTTCATTTGGCCTATGCATGAGTTCCACTATTTGATCACAGTCATGCAATACTTTTCCCCCCATTGGCAAATCAGGAATCAGAGTTGCTGGGTTCAATGGTGCACATCTATGAATTGTGATGTTATTGCCTAGCAAAATGACTTCATACTGGGATATTCTTACATCGGTGAATGAATGCATACTCTGCGATGGTAGCAGTTTTTCAATTTGGTGTGCAGAATACACATGCAATTTTCATCTCAGTACTATGTCATAGGACTTCTTGACCATTAGAGCTGTAGCTACTGTGCTCCTGAGGCAATGCACCATGCCGTGTGCGATCATGCCTAGGATAGAACTGTAAAACGCAATAGCCCTCAGATTCAACCCAAAATACTGTGCTAACATTCCAGAAGTGATTCCTTTTGCTTCATGGACATACAAGTGGAATTCCTTCTTATAATCTGGTATTCTCAAAGCTGGAGCTGATAGAATAGCTCCCTTCAATGGTGACAAAACATACAAATGTTCCTTATTGAATTGCAATGGTTCTGTGATGTCTTTCTTTGTCAAATCAGTCAAGTACTTGGAAATATGAGAATAGCCCACTATGTACTGCCTCAAGAAACCAGCAACCCCAGAAAAGCTCTAAGTTCTTTCTTCATTCTAGGGACGCCTAGCTTCTGTATGTCTGCTATCCGTTTATTAGAGATTTTCCTGGTGCCCTCCTCCAGGACAAATCCTAAAAATTCCACTGTTGGTAGGACCCATTTCTTTTTAGAAACTTTATGTCCCTTCTTATAAAGTTCTATTAAAAATTTCTTTGAATCTTCTAAACAAGTCTTAGGGTCAGGAGATGCTAGCAACAAATCATCCACGTAGTGTATCAATTTGCTACATTTGATAGTTATGGTAGCTAGATCTCTTTGCAACAGTTGACAAAATATTGAAGCAGACTCACAACATCCTTGCACTAATCTAGTATAGCACAGCTGGGTTTGTCCCCAATGGTATACTGAAGTAAGTGTTGCTCAGGTCCAACACTGTGTACCACCTAGCTTCTGCAGGTAACTGAGTTATAATATCATTTGGAGATGGTGTTACAGTATGTCTCTTTCTTATGAAATTATTCACAGTCCTTAAATCCATCACAAATCTCCATGAAGGAATGCCATCTTCATTTAGCTTATTATTTTGAATAGCTAAAATTGGGCTATTGTGTTCAGATAACGTAGGTCTCAATATACCTTGCTCAAGCAAGCTATTTATGATAGGTGTTATCCCTTCTCTTGCTTCTCTATTCAACTTGCATTGTGGTATGTTAGGTGGTATCCCTTCTCTGACCTCAATCCTGACAGGAATAATCAATTTAATCTGACCTACTTCATTTTTATGTTTTGAAAACACCCCCTGTGGTATATCTGTGGATAAGTCAAACATAGATGTCACAACTTGAATCTTTTCAGTTTCTTCCTCAAGTTGTTCTAAGTATATCAATGGATAGTGCTTCAGTGAATTCTTGGGTAGATGCAAATAAATTTCCCCAGATTTTTCACATTGTAGTTTTGCCTGTATCTTGCAAAAAAAAAAATCATGTCCTAAAAGGTTATCTGGACACAATGGAATCAGCAAAAAGGTATGATCTATGGTGAGAGAACCTAATTCAACCATAGTGCTCTTGAGCTCAGGGACCTGTTATATTTGTCCCATTGCTCCAGCTACAGAAACCATATCCCCCATGTTGGTAACCCCTGGGCATGTCTTTAGGACAGATTTTGAAGCACCAGTATCTAAGAGAGCCTTATAGTTTTTCTTTCCCACCTTAATCCAAACATATGGTTCAGGCCTCTATGAAGCTAAAGAGTATATTGCCACCGAATTATTACTCCTGTCTTTGCTACCCTCTGCCAGTTGTATATGTAACCCAGTTAATTCCTTTTGATTTAATTCATTCCCACTGAAGTCTACAATAGACCATGAACCTTTGCTTTGGTCAGATACACTTTTGCCCCATAGAACATTGGCACTATCTGAATCCTTGGTTGTTACTAAGCCTGCCATTCCATTCCCAGATTCAAATTTAACTGATATGTCACCTCCACTACTTTGAATATGATAATTATTTTGTCCGAAAGTAATGCCAGCTTCATTATCAGTTAGTTTTTCCTTATCTATGATACTCATTGCTGGATGGAAAGTACTAGCTTCTGGATTCAAACTAGATGCTGTTTCTAAGGATACCTCTGCCACAAAGCTATTTACAGAATTAACTAAGTTTGGTGGGATGTCATCTGTGAATATTTTTAGAGCCTTGTCATATTTATCAACAGTAACCTTTAAGGAATTGAAATTATGGGCCTCTGTATCTGTCACTAACTTTTTCTTGAGGTCTTGTGACTCTTTCTTTTTCTTTTGCATAATTCAATCCCATTATCCACTCTACACTGGAAAAAGTACTCAAGGAATGATTTGATTTCCTTTACAGACTTTTCCTGTGTGGTTACTATACAACATCTCAAAGTTTTTCATCTCATTTACTATCTGAGATGTCATTTCCTTAATTTCTGTTTCTGACTCTTTAATCTTTCTCTTGCTTTATTTCAATGGCTTTCATTCACATAATTACTTTTTTGCACCAATTGTATACTATTTCCCAAGTTCCTTCTATCATTTTTGTCTGCAGCCTCTTCCTCACAATTCCTTCTACCTCCAAGTGTCATAGTATAGGCCTGGCTTCATAATTCCCTTCTAACCATATCTGAATACTTTGGCTTTGATTCAGTTTTTATAGCATTTTGCATTTCACTCAAATCAGGAGCTTGCTGTGAGGACTTCAACTTGCAGTGTGAACAAGTTGACTTCTTGTACTTTGTTTCTTCATTATGTTTGTCTCTGTTATTACTCTCATTTTTCTTCTTCAAGAAACAGTTTCTAATCAAGTGTCCTTTATGGTGACAAAATAAATACACCCTAGTTTCCTTTTGCACTGATCTTACCTGGTAACTAGGTTTCTGCGAAACAGGTTTTATGTTCTAACCATGTTCAAAATTTTAATTTCATCAATTTCCTTCTGTTTCAAATCCTTTTCAGTCCTCTCTAATCTATCTTTCAGGTCTTGAACTTCCTTAATCTGATCTGAATTGTTTTCAAATAGGTAACCTGAAGCCTCTCTCAATTCAATTAGGTAAACTGATTCACTCCATGCCTCTATCATACTACCAAATGAATAGAGCAGTTCACAACTCCACTAACAATGCATTAATGTCCCCTCCAACATCTATCACTTTCCTTAACTGTTATATTGGCCAATTTTATAGATGTGATCTGGTACTTAGGGATTGTTTTAATTTTTATTTCTTCAATAAAGAGTAATTTAGAACATTTTTTTCTTATTACTATTGATAACTTTGATTACTTCATCTTAAAATTGCTTGTTCATATTCTTTGATAACTTGTCAATTGGGGAATGGATCATATTCTTAAAAGTTTGACTTAATTCTCTCTATAAATGAGAAATTAGACTTTTTTAGGCAAATATGTTATATAGTAGCCCCATTTTTTATGTTTGTTTTCCTTTCTATTCTTTGTTACATTGGTTTTGTTTGTACAAAAGCTTTTTAATTTAATATGATAAAATTACTAATTTTACATCTTTTAATGTGCTCTATCTCTTGTCATAAATTCTTCCCTTCTCCACAGATCTTCCAGGTATTCTATTCCATACTCTCTTGATTTACTTATTGTATATGTAGGTGCCTTGTATTGCTGAAAATAAGGCATTTTTTAATTCCTCCTTGAAAAAATTGGAGGCTATATTCACTAGTGCATTTATTAATTCAGTATCTATGGTACCTTTTAGCAAGATGTAATTTTCTTCCTTATCTCTTTTAAGTAAAACTGTTTTTTTTTCTTTAGCTTTTTCTGAGATCATGATTACTACTTCAAGTTTTTTTGTTTGTTTGTTTTTACTTCAGATGATGCATAATGACTTCTCTTCCAGCTGGATGCCTTTATTCTGTGGGTATTTTCCTACCTCAGATATGTTTCTTGTAAAGAGCATGTTAGGATTCTTATGTTTAATCCACTTTGCTTTCTGTTTCCTTTTCATGAGTGAATAGAATATTCTAAATTAAATTTTATGAGTGAATAGAATATTCTAAATTATGATTATCTGTGTAATTCTCTACATTTTATTTTCCCTTTTAGATGCTGCTCTTTCTCCTTTCACTCTCTCCCTTATTACTAGTGTTTTGTTTTTGATCACTTACCCATAATTCCCTCCTCCTTTTTATTATGCACCACCTCTTATCTTATTTTTCCTTCTCCTCTATAGGGTAAGGTAGGATTCTATACCCAAATAAATATGATTATTTCCTCTCAGAGTCAATTACAATGAGAGTAAGTTTTAAACATTGCCCCTCAGCAGCATTATCCTTCCCTCTACTATAACATTTTTCCAGAATTCATTAGGTGAGATAATTTACCCCATTCTACCTCTCCTTTCCCTTGTCTCTCAATTCAATCCAATTTTTCATCTTAACTTTTTCTATAATATATCATCCTAATCAGCTTACTTCTTAGCCTTCTAACTGCCCTAATTCTACTAAAAATTAAGAATTATTTATAATATTTCCATGTGGGAATATATAAAATTTGACCTTATTGAATTCTTGATTTATTTTTTCTTTCTAATTTGCTAATTTAGATTGTCCTGAGTATTGTGTTTGGACATCAGATTTTTCTGTTTAGATCTCTTTTTTTTCATCAGGGATGCTTGCAAATATTCTTTTTTTAATGATTATTAGTTACCCTGAAAGAATATATTCAGTCTTGCTGGGTACGTTAATATAGGTTAAAAAGCTAAATCTTTTGCCTTCCAAAATATAATATTTCAAACCTTCCAATTCTTTAATGTGGAGACTGTTAAATCCTGTGCAATCCTGACTGTAGCTACATAGTTTTTAAATTGTTCATTTCTGTCTCTTTGCAGTATTTTTCCCATTTTGGGGGGCTCTGGAACATAGCAATATGTAATAGGGATTTATAATTAAGGAAATTATTTCTGAATGTGATCTGTGGATTCTTTCAAATTCTATTTTACTTTCCTGTTGAAGAATACCAGGATAGTTTTCTCTGATAATTTCTTGTATTGTGATATCCAGGCTTTTTTCTCTTTTTTATCATGTCTTTCAAGTGGTCTAATAATTCTCAGATTGCCTCTACTACATTTGTTTTACAAGTTAGTTATTTTTTCAATTATGTATTTCATGTTTTCTTCTGTTTTTTTTAATTCTTTAATTTTTAAAAATTATTTCTTGATGTCTCATGATGTCAGTATCTTCTTGTTGCTCTATACTAGATTTTAAGGAATGATTTTCTTCCTTGAGCTTTTGAACCATTTTCATTTGGTCAGTTTTGCAGCTATTTTCATCTTGCATTGTTTTCATTTCTCTTCTCCATTTCTCTGCCTTTCTTGATTGATTTTTGAAATCTTATTTAAGTTCTTCCAGGTCCCAAGACCAATTCATATTTTTATTTGAAGTCTTACATGCTTTCACTCTTCTCTTCTATGTCTATGACTTGCTCTTCTTTGTCTCCATTAAAAAATATGTTTAGGGATTTATCATTTTTTTTGGTTGTTTGTTTTTGTTTTTATTTGGTTTCTTTTTTGCTCATTTTCCCAGACTTTTTCCTGATTTCTTTTTCTCAATGGTGAATTCTGTTCCCAGGGTAAAATGGGTACTCTTTTTTTTCTGTTTTTTTTTTAAATATATTTTATTTGATCATTTCCAAGCATTATTCGTTAAAGACATAGATCATTTTCTTTTCCTCCCCCCCACCCTCCATAGCCGACGCGTAAATCCACTAGGCATTACATGTTTTCTTGATTTGAACCCATTGCTTTGTTGATAATATTTGCATTAGAGTGTTCATTTAGAGTCTCTCCTCTGTCATGTCCCCTCAACCTCTGTATTCAGGCAGTTGCTTTCCCTCGGTGTTTCCACTCCCATAGTTTATCCTTTGCTTATGAATAGTGTTTTATTCTCCTAGATCCCTGCAAATTGTTCAGGGACATTACACCGCCATTAATGGAGAAGTCCATTATGTTCGATTATACCACAGTGCATTAGTCTCTGTGTACAATGTTCTCCTGGTTCTGCTCCTCTCGCTCTGCGTCACTTCCTGGAGGTTGTTCCAGTCTCCATGGAACTCCTCCACTTTATTATTCCTTTTAGCACAATAGTATTCCATCACCAACACATACCACAGTTTGTTCAGCCATTCCCCAATTGATGGGCATCCCCTCGTTTTCCAGTTTTGGGCCACCACAAAGAGCGCAGCTATGAATATTTTTGTACAAGTCTTTGTGTCCATTATCTCTTTGGGGTACAGACCCAGCAGTGCTATGGCTGGGTCAAAGGGTAGATATTCTTTTGTCGCCCTTTGGGCATAGTTGCACATTGCCCTCCAGAATGGTTGGATCAGTTCACAGCTCCAACAGCAATGAATTAATGTCCCTACTTTGCCACATCCCCTCCAGCATTCATTACTTTCCTTTGCTGTTATGTTAGCCAATCTGCTAGGTGTGAGGTGATACCTCAGAGTTGTTTTGATTTGCATCTCTCTGATTATAAGAGATTTAGAACACTTTTTCATGTGCTTATTAATAGTTTTGATTTCTTTAATCTGAGAACTGCCTATCCATATCCCTTGCCTATTTATCAATTGGAGAATGGCTTGATTTTTTGTACAATTGATTTAGCTCTTTATAAATATGAGTAATTAAACCTTTGTCAGAGGTTTCTATGAAGATTTTTTCCCAATTTGTTGTTTCCCTTCTGATTTTAGTTACATTGGTTTTGTTTGTACAAAAGCTTTTTAGTTTGATGTAGTCAAAATTATTTACTTTACATTTTGTGATTCTTTCTATGTCTTGCTTGGTTTTAAAGCCTTTCCCCTCCCAAAGGTCTGACATGTATACTACTCTGTGTTTACCCAATTTACTTATGGTTTCCTTCTTTATGTTTAAGTCACTCACCCATTTTGAATTTATCTTGGTGTAGGGTGTGAGGTGTTGTTCTATTCCTAGTCTCTCCCACACTGTCTTCCAATTTTCCCAGCAGTTTTTATCGAATACTGGATTTTTGTCCCAAATGCTGGGATCTTTGGTTTATCGTATACTGTCTTGCTGAGGTCGCTTTCCCCAAGTCTATTCCACTGATCTTCCTTTCTGTTTCTTAGCCGTACCAAATTGTTTTGATGACTGCTGCTTTCTAATATAGTTTAAGGTCAGGGACTGCAAGGCCCCCATCATATGTGTTTTTTTTTTCATTATTTCCCTGGATATCCTTGATCTTTTGTTCTTCCAAATGAACTTTGTTATGTTTTTTTCTAAATCAGTGAAGAAGTATTTTGGTAGTTGAATGGGTATGGCACTAAATAGATAAATAAGTGTGGGTAGGATGGTCATTATTATTATATTGGCTCGTCCTATCCATGAGCAGTTAATATTTTTTTCCATTTGCTCAAGTCTAGTTTTAGTTGTGTGGCGAGTGTTTTGTAGTTGTGTTCATATAGTTCCTGTGTTTGTCTTGGGAGGTAGATTCCTAGGTATTTTATTTTGTCTAAGGTGATTTTCAATGGGATTTCTCTTTCTAGTTCTTGCTGCTGAGCTGTGTTGGAGATATATAGAAAAGCTGATGATTTATGTGGGTTTATTTTGTATCCTGCAACTTTGCTAAAGTTGTTGATTATTTCAATTAGCTTTTTGGTTGAATCTCTAGGATTCTTTAAGTAGACCATCATGTCATCCACAAGGAGTGATAACTTGGTCTCCTCCTTGCCTATTTTGATGCCTTCAATTCCTTTATCTTCTCTAATTGCTACTGCTAGTGTTTCTAGTACAATGTCAAATAGTAGAGGTGATAATGGGCATCCTTGTTTCACTCCTGATCTTATTGGGAATGCATCTAGTTTATCCCCATTGCAGATGATATTAGCTGATGGTTTTAGATATATACTGTTTATTATTTTTAGGAATGACCCTTCTATTCCTATGCTTTCTAATGTTTTTTAATAGGAATGGGTGTTGTATTTTATCAAAGGCTTTTTCTGCGTCTATTGAGATAATCATGTAGTTCTTGCTAGTTTGCTTGTTGATGTGGTCAATTATGTGGATGGTTTTCCTAATGTTGAACCAGCCCTGCATCCCTGGTATAAATCCTACTTGATCATGGTGAATGATCCTTCTGATTACTTGCTGGAGTCTTTTTGATAGTATCCTATTTAAGATTTTTGCATCTATATTCATTAGGGAGATTGGTCTATACTTTTCTTTCTCTGTTTTAGACCTGCCTGGTTTTGGAATCAGTACCATGTTTGTGTTGGAAAAGGAGTTTGGTAGAACTCCCTCTTTGCTTATTATGTCAAATAGTTTGTATAGTATTGGGATTAACTGTTCTCTGAATGTTTGATAGAATTCACTGGTGAATCCATCAGGCCCTGGGGATTTTTTCTTAGGAAGTTCTTTGATGGCTTGTTGGATTTCATTTTCTGATATGGGATTATTTAAGAATTCTATTTCCTCTTCTGTTAGTCCAGGCAGTTTGTATTTTTGTATATATTCATCCATTTCTCCTAAATTGGTGTATTTATTGCCATATAATTGGGCAAAGTAATTTCTAATGATTGCCTTAATTTCATCTTCATCGGAAGTGCTGTCCCCCTTTTCATCTTTAATGCTGTTAATTTGCTTTTCTTCCTTCCTTTTTTTAAATTAGATTGTCCAGTACTTTGTCTATTTTGTTTGTTTTTTCAAAGTACCAGCTTCTTGTCTTATTTATTAAATCAATAGTTCTATCACTTTTGATTTTATTCATTTCTCCCTTAATTTTTAGGATTTCTAGTTTGGTTTTCTGCTGGGGTGTTTTAATTTGATCGCTTTCGAGTTTTTTCATTTGCATTTCCAAGTGATTGATCTCTGCTCTCCCTCGTTTGTTAATATATGCATTCAGGGATATGAATTTACCTCTGATTACCGCTTTGGCTGCATCCCAAAAGGTTTGAAAAGATGTCTCGCCATTGTCATTTTCTTTGATGAAATTATTAATTGTTTCTATGATTTCTTCTTTAACTAAAAGGTTTTGTAGTATCATATTGTTTAATTTCCAATTGGTTTTAGATTTGGTTTTCCATGTACCATTACTAATCATTATTTTTATTGCCTTGTGATCTGAGAAGGCTGCATTCATTATTTCTGCTTTTCTGCATTTGTGTGCTATGTTTCTGTGACCTAATGTATGGTCAATTTTTCTGAATGTGCCATGTGGTGCTGAGAAGAAGGTGTATTCCTTTTTATCCCTATTTATTTTCCTCCATATGTCTATTAATTCTAATTTTTCTAAGATTTCATTCACTTCTTTTACCTCTTTCTTATTTATTTTTTGATTTGATTTATCTAAATTTGATAATGGTTGGTTTAAGTCTCCCACTAGTATGGTTTTACTGTCTATTTCTTCCTTCAATTCTCCTAGTTTCTCCATTAGAAATTTGGGTGCTATATTATTTGGTGCATACATGTTGATTAATGATATTTCCTCATTGTCTAGAGTCCCTTTTAACAAAATATAATTACCTGCCCTATCCCTTTTGATCAGGTCTATTTTTGCTTTGGCTTTATCAGATATCATGATTACCACTCCTGCCTTCTTTCTATCAGTTGAGGCCCAGAAGGTCTTACTCCATCCTTTAATTCTGACCTTGTGGGTGTCAACCCGCCTCATGTGTTTTTCTTGAAGACAACATATGGTAGGGTTTTGGATTCTAATCCATTCTGCTATTCGTCTACGTTTTATGGGTGAGTTCATCCCATTCACGTTCAAAGTTATGATTGTCATTTGTGGACTCTCTGGCATTTTGATATCTTTCCCTAATTCTAAACTTTTCTTCTTTGGCTCTACCTTTTAGTCCAGTGATTTACTTTGAATCAGTCCCCCTTGTCCCCTCCCTTGATGTTTCCCTTTTTAGTCCCTCCCTTTTTCTTCCTTCCCCCTCCCCCCTCTCTTTCCCTCCCTTTTTGTTTTCCCTCTCCCCCTCCCCCCCTTGGTTTTCCCTTCTCCCTACCCTTGTTGGGTAAGATAGAATTCAAGATCCCAATGGATCTGGATGTTTTTCCCTCTCAGAGTTGATTTCTCTGAGATCAAGGTTTAAGTAAAAAAACCCCTCTCTTCCTCTCCTTCTTATAAGAATTTTCTTCCCCTCCCCTTCCCATGTGAATCTTTGTGTGAGAAAGATTATTCTATTTGGTCTTTCTTTACCCCCTATTTATACATTATATTTTCCCCACATGTTAGTATACATAGATTGATATAAATGTAGTCCTTATAGAAGAGAGTTTGAGTAAAAGAAGAAGATAACATTTTTTCCCCTTTCCTTAATATTTACCTTTTCAGGTATTCCTTGCTCTTTGATTTTCGGTATCAAACTTTCCACAGAACTCTGGTCTTTTCTTTGCGAAAAGTTGGAAGTCTTCTATTTTGTTGAATGCCCATACTTTCCCTTGGAAGTATATAGTCAGTTTTTCTGGGTAGCTGATTCTTGGTTGAAGACCCAGCTCTCTTGCCTTTCTGAAGATCATGTTCCATGCCTTACGATCATTCAGAGTAGAACTTGCCAGGTCTTGTGTGACCCTGATTGGCATTCCTTTATATCTAAATTGTCTTTTTCTGGCTTCCTGTAGGATTTTTTCTTTTGTTTGGTAGCTTTGGAATTTGGCAATTACATTCCTGGGAGTTGTCTTTTGGGGGTTTAGTGTAGAAGGTGTTCTGTGAGCTCTGTCAGTGGCTGTATTGCCCCCTTGTTCTAGAATCTCTGGGCAATTTTCTGTGATTATATCTTGTATCACCATGTCGAGTTTGGTGTTTATTTCTGGCTTTTCTGGAAGTCCAATTATTCTTAAATTATCTCTTCTCCCTCTATTTTCCAGATCTGTCACCTTGTTGGTGAGATATTTTATGTTCTCTTCTAATTTCTTGGTATTTTGGCTTTGCTTTATTAATTCTTGCTCTTTTACATGATCGTTGTCTTCCAGCTGCCTGATTCTGGCCTTTAAAGCCTGGTTTTCCTTTTCAGTTTCATCACACTGATTTTGTAGATGCGTGAATTTCTTTTGCATTATTTCCCACTTTTCCTCCCAGAAGGCTTCCATCTTTTTGGTCATTTCTGATTCAAATTCTTCATGGGTTTGTGGAGAGTTTCTATTTCCTTTGGAAGATTTTGGAGAATTTTCTTGTATATCTTTTTCTATCTGCTCTATATTTTGTATTTTGACTCCATAGAATGTGTCCAAAGTCGCCCCTTTCTTCTTATTTTTCTTGGTATTTTGGGGCTTCTGTGCTTCTGTGGAGTCTGCCATCTCTGAATGTGGAGGATTAGCTTTTCTTATCTCTGTCTGGTGTTCAGAGGCTTTAGTCCTGGGCAGATTTTCGGTTCTATGAGCTTTCCCTGGGTTAAATTGAGTATGCCTTCCGGCAATGACTTTCACTGGAACTGGAATGGAAGGGTCGGACCAGGAGGCCACACTCTCCCCCGGCTCTCTGGGTCGGGTTGCTTTCCGGAAGTTGCCTACAGAATAGCTGGTGGTGAGGCTGTTTCGTTGGCCTGCGGGGGGATGGGCTGCGGCTTCCCAGAGTTCCGAGGGCAGTGACTTTCACTGAGACTTGGATAGCAGGATCCAGCCCGTGAGGCTGTCTTGCCCGCCCTGAGGGTTGCTGTTGTTTCAGAGGACTCTGCTCTCTGAGCGAGGCGGGGCTGCGGCTTCCCAGAGCCTTGGACTCTGGGCTCCTACCCCTTAGGTCCGAGTGATCTTGGGTTCTGGCTTTTGAGGGGGGCTGTACCTTTTGATCCAGGTCCAGGTCCAGGAGGAGGATTCCCAGGGTCTATGCTGTTGATCGTTTTGAATTTTGGCGCCTTAGGAGCTTATAGTTTGAGATTGGTCGGGAAGGGTTTTCCGGAGATCTGAACTATTGCTTTCTCTAAGCCGCCATCTTGACTGGAAGTCTAAAATGGGTACTCTTACCTTTCAGTTTTTCATTGCTGGTACCTTATCACTATTCTGGGTTTCTGCAAGTTTCAGTTCTTCAAAGGTGTTGTGATGGCCTGTGGCCTAGAAGCTTTGATGGCTACCCCACATTTCTGATTCAATTACCCCTTTGCCTACTGATGGCTTCCTGAACTTTGGGCATTGTAAACTACACTGTGCTGGGACTCAGGGTCTAGCTTCAGGCTTGGTGAGGGTCTTTTGGCCTCCTTTTATGTTTGATCAGTTCTGGCACACTATTGCTGACTTCATTTCCCAGGGATTTACACTTTTGCTTTGAATTTAGGTAAGGTCTCTGGGCCTTGCTCTGGGTTTACACAAATTAGGTGTATCATAGACCACCTTATGCTGGGGTTCATGTCCTCATTGAAGGTTTGGCCTATGACTCCTGTTTTCACTCAGAGCTTACACAATCTAGTTGTATCATGCAAGCTTCCTTGCACTGGGATTCAGGAACTCACTACAGTATTGGGCCAGGGTTCTCATCAGTTAGATGCCTTGATGAATGCTTTTTCTTGGTTCTTGAAGCCTTGGGTTATGCTCAGGTATGGACTCAGAGCCTCCATCTTGATCTACAGCAATGAGACACGCCTTGTACTCCTTTGTGCTAGTGCCCTCACTGCAATCTTGACCTAGGACTTAGAACTTTATGGAGGGAAGTGGGATTGCACTGCTAACAGCTTAATCAGGTTCTCAGGGTCTCAATGTTGACTTCAGCCCAATTTCAGAATGTGGAATATTTGATGTTGGGAAGGCCTTTGCTTTTGGCTTGTCCTGGTACTCCTTGGTGTGGCCTCCTGTGCATTGTGTTCCCATTTTCATCCAAGTGAACCAGGCCCTCTTTGCCTACCTTTCAAGTTGTCCTCTGCATGAAAATTGCTACATTCTATCTACTTGTATGTTCTTCCTCTATAGTATTAATTTTGAGGTGTTATTTTAAAATTAGAGAGGATACTTAATGGCTCAAACTTTTCATGCTTTTACTCTGCCATGATTTTCTATGTCTAGATTTCTTTCCACCCCCTTCTCCATATCTTGAATATCTTGGCTTCCTTAAAGTGTCAGAAAAATCCAAAAATTTGAAGCAAAGTTACCTTTCACTCTACTCCCTATCCCCAGTGTTTTGTTTCCATTTATTTTATCCAGTGGGACATTCTTTTTCCTTTCCTTTAAAAGTCTTTAGCACAGATTTTGGCATCTATTTATTTACTTAATAAATGCTTATTTACTGAAATAAAAATAAATTTAAAAGTGTTCATGACATAAGAAGTATGTAAAGGGATTCATAAATGTTGTATTAATTATGTGTAGGTACTCCAATGAAAGGAAATATATATACATATACATATGCATATATATTTACATATATAATACCTTTCTTTATCTCTAAATAATAATTGTGATTTTCTGAGATAAGACCTATATGTGAAAAAATAGTTTTAGAAGGATCAAATAGTCCAATTGATACAAAATATGATAAAGTAGTTAGAAACAAAGTAGCATTATATATTAAGAACATATATTATTCTGGAAAAAATGATATCAATGACTGCTAAAAATAAAGAGAGAGAGAAATAATAAGTTTATTATCATTCAGGTGACTTGATAATCACATGACAAAATGGAAGAGTTAAGGAATATTAGCCTGGCTAACAGACCCAATAATGTAGATGGGGGAGATATTAGATAGTTGAGAACACTACTGATGTTGTAAGCTTTCTAAAAGAGATAGAATGGTCATTTCTGATTTTGTCTTCACAATAATTTCAAATTATGAAACAACAAGGGAAAATTATAATTGGGAGGGACTTCCTGAGAAAATTCAGGCATAATCAATATATCACTTTAAGATATGTGATATTAGATATGTAATACAGGCATAGTCTCTATATTAAAGCTTCAGAGAGAATATATTGTAAGACTAAAGAAAAGCTAAAGCTAAGGCTCCATGAAATAAAATGATTTCATGGATTGTGAGTTCAGGATAAATTGGAAGATCTCAAGATTTTTTTCATATTTTATTTTATGATTAATAATCACTTATTTTTTCTTCCTCCCAGCCCAACAATTTAAATAGAAAAACAAAAATTCTTATAATCCTTAGTATGGGCTTGAAATGCTTTGGCCTCTGACTAAGTAATGATTTGATGAAGATATTCTCTTCCAGTTTCTGGAGAGTAAAACTTAAGCACCACTATGAAAATTGATTTATAATCTATATTTTAGAACTTCACAACAATAGTAAAAGGACTGGTATTTTTGCTCTAATCAAAAGGTAAATAATATAAAAAACAATATTTAATAAACTGCCTATAACCAGTTGCTGTGTTATCTTGACTTCTGTGTCCTGTTTATGTCACTTATTACAAAACCATCACTTCAGAAAATATCAGTTATTATTTCAAGACTAATTAAAAGTGAGTGGAAGTTCCTAAAAACAAACAAAAAAAGCCTAAAGGTAATGGTTACTGTGCAAAAGACATTTTAAGTATTTCATATCATCTTCATTTAAATTAAATTTTACTATTTATTTTCACTTATCTTATTAACCTGTTTCTTACGAATAAATGAGGATTATGGAATTTAACTATTTAATGCAAGAGGAAGAATCAGAGGTAGGATTGGGATGGAATAAATGACATACAAGTGAACTGGATTAAACTAGAGATTAATAGAACACAGTCTAGAACAAGGTGATTGATGACTGATTGAATTAACTCTTTCACATGTGTTATAATATTTAAGAAACTGACATGTGACACTATAACACTTTTTTTTAAAACAAGGTATGGCATATTGAATTAAAGGCAAATGATGGCAAAAAAATAAAGATACCTAAAGAACTAATTTAGAATATTGTCAGAATTACCAAGAAATTGTAATGACAAAACAATTTTTCTTTACTTCTATTTCATTCTCTATATTAGAGAAAATAAATTAACAAAGAAATAATGGAACTCTTGCTTGTGTTGGATGAGGTTATAAGAAGACATAATATTTAATTCTTATTTTGTTCTATTTACTCTTTTAAGTAGATGAAGCTTTGTTCTAGAACAGGTAGTACAAAAATAGCTAATGTGCAATTGAAAAGAAAGATGTCAGAAGGCTATAAGCTAGCATCTTGCTGCCTTTCATATTTAGGCCTCAGTTGAATTGCTTCAAGGAAACTGAAAAATATGGCAAATGTATTTTTGACTTGATGATCTCGGAGAACCACACAATGGGAAATGGTAAAAACAGTGTGGGACTGGGAATGGAAAATGACAAGCAGGGGTTACTAGGTTAAAAAAAAATATCTTCTCAAGAAGGAGAATTCAAATAATGGCTCTATTATGGAAGCTTAACTTAACAACAAGAACTTCCAATAAATTGTTTAATTTTCTTACTGGTAATAGGGAAATAGAATGAGATAAGAACAAATCTTTAGTTTTATTGAAATATGAATAAAATATAATGGTTTCAGTTTGGCAGTTGACTAAAATAAATGATCTTGGTGTATTTGAAGGACTTTGCTATACTTCAATTTGTTATCTTCAAATTTATGCCAAGACTTAGAGATCTTTCAGATGCCCTCCTCCTTTAATGAATGATCATTGTATTCCATCTATACATGTAGCAAGATGAACCTTGGAATCTGATTTTATGATGTAATTCTAGACAATGAGGAAGAACTAAATGACAATATTTAAGTATAAAGCACCATGGGTTGATGTGATAATTCTAATATGGATTTTTTGTAATGAAAAAAGTAAATGATTTCTGCATATAGATGGTGCCATGGATAGAACACTGGGCCTGGAGTTGAGTTGATCTGAGTTTAAATATATCCTGAGATAGTGTGAATTTTAAATTTACTCCACCCGGCTTAGTCTTTAGAATTCTAGCAACCAAGAATGTATACACCTTCACTTTAGGATTAACTGTGAGGAGGATGACCTATGACCTACATGTGCTAGGATGTGACAAATGAGAAACAACTGACTGACTCTCTGGGCTGTCCTAAGTCAAGCTTAAGTCACCATTTGTACATGTGAGACACAGGAAGTCATGTAAAGAACTGCCTATACATTTCTCATCACTTCCTGTGATAGCTCTGTGAGGGGCATTGGTCTCTCTTGGCAGCATGGGAGCTCTCAGTGGCATTGGGAGCTCTGAGCAGCATTTTGGCATGCTTGAGGCATTTGGCTCTATAGTGGTGAGTCATATTTCCTGAGCAACCTTTCTGAGTGGTAATGCTGATTCCTCCTTTCTTTGACCTCCTGAAAAGCACTACTCTCCTATGAGGCCCCTCATCTCAGAGGGGAACTTGTGGCTGGAAGCCAAGCTCAATTTAATCTTCTGAGAAGACCCCTTGGCTAAGGCCTCTGAACTCCCTTTGATTTAGGCTAAGCAGGAGAAAATCTTAAACCCTTATTCTCTTTTCTTTCTTAATTTCTTCCTTCTATTGTAATTAAATCACCACAAAAATTCCTAACTGACGTGAGTATTTTATTGGGATTGAATTTAAATCCCTGGTGACCACTGATATAATATATTTAGTCAACAAACCTAATTTTACCCCTAACAATAGGTACTATCTATGTGATCTTGGTTGAATCACTTACTTCCTATTTGACCAAAGTTGTTTATTTTTTAAAAGGAGATTTGCTAGAAAAGGAAAGGCAAATCACTCAAGTATTTTTGCCAAGAAAATCTTGTGGACTATGTCCTAGTGAGAATATAAAGTCAGAAGTTAAAAAACAAAAAAAATCCCTCTAAACAACTATACATTTTATAGGAATGTACAATATGAACAAAAGATATTATGTAATGGATAACAAGTAAAACATTTAAATATAAGAACCATATGACACAAAGATATAATTAAAATGTAAGAAATATTATCTATATTTGTCAAGATAGCCAGAAATGACTCTAGAGATCAGATAGATCAAAACTCCTTTTATGGATAAAGAATTAATGAATATAGTAAGGAAGTAATTTGCTCAAGACTATATAGAGCATAAGTACCAAAATGAGAATGAAGTATATCTCTGTTTATTTGAATTATAATGTTCATTCTGATTGACTACATTGCTTCTCATAGAATTTCCAAAAAATGTTAGGTAGTATGATTGCCTTGTTACAAAGTTTGTTTTTATTTCTCATAAAACATGTTTTTGAAATGATTATATTTAAATCTTATACTTTAAATTAAATTTTAATTAAAATTTATCATTATTTTCTTCACCAGCACTAGTATCTTTTCTTGAAAGAATTTCTATCATTCTGACTCTCTTCAGGTATAGATATATTTCTACTTTTTTACTTCCTTTTGTCTCAAAATTTATTCAAATTTTTTTGTGTCTGACTCTTTTTTGTGTTAATCATGTACCCTGTCTAACCAATTTGTCTTTGTCTTTGTATTCATTGCTATAGTAAAACAATTCTCAATAAATCAACAATTATCAGATGGAACAGACTTTTGTCAGTCTTAATTCATCTTACCTTTTACAGCACAATATCAAGTTTCTTTCTATCCCTTTTATTCTTTCATTAGTGATGTTATTTTCCTTCCTTCCTTTCTTCCCATTTCTTCTGTATCTCCTGGACTACCACCTTTTAATCCTACACACTACTGTGAACATTTTCTGAGGTTATTTCTATTTTCTCTACTACACTTTTCCTGATAGATTTCCTAAAATTCCACAATATTCAATATATTTCTTTAGAAAAGAAATTCAGTTCTAATTTCTCTAATCAAAGTGACTAATATCATAGTGAATGGTACAGTAAGCATGGAATCAGGAAGATCTTAATTTTAAATTCAGCCTTGTAACTTACTAAGTGTAAGAATCATGGCAATTCACTTAACTTGTATTTCACTCAGTTTCCTTTACTCTAAGATGGGGAAAATAACAATACCTAACTCACAAAGCTTTTTTGAGGGTTGAATGAGATGCTTTAAACACACACACACACACACACACACACACACACACACACACTTAGTATAGTATCAAGGATGGAGGAGGCACAATAAAAATATTTATTCTTTAATTCTCTTGCATAATAAGATGCTGTCTTCCTTTCATTGATTGCCAGAAATTGATACTAAAATAGGATCTTAAATTTAACTTATATAAATTTGAAAACCAACATTCCCAGTATAACTTAGCTGCCCATTTGACTTTTCTATTTCCTTAATAATACCAAAATTTTATTTATTTTAAAATTATTTTATCATTATTTTAAATTTTCAAGATAACAAAACTGATATGATATAGCAAAATCAGTAATTACATGAAAATATATATCTCATAATGCTTATATCAGTAAAATAGAGAAAGAATAGATCAATTAAATGGTTATTCAATTTAAAAATTGAGAAAAATAATAAATTAAAAATCCCCAATTAATACTAAATTGGAACTTCTAGGTTTTAGAAGATGAGATAAACAAAATGAATATATGAATACCATCTAATAAATAAATAGAATTAAGAGAAGTTTTTATGAAATAAAACAATAAACACAAATAAAAATAAACACATTAGTTAATGTGACAAAAAAGAGGAGAAAACAAAATCAGTAATATTAAAGATGGACAAGCAATAATGAAGATGAAATTAAAGCAATGATTAAGAGCTATTTTGCTCAATTGTATGCCAAATTAATAATTCATGCAAAATTGGTGCATACTTATAAAACTATATATTGTCTAGACTTACTCTTGAGGGAATATAGTATTTAAATAGCTGACTTTAGAAAAAATATATTTAATACATTATAAATAACTGCCCAAGAAAAAACTTCAATGTATATAGATTTATAAATGATTTTGTTACCCATTTAAAATTAATTTAATTCCCATATTTAATAAATTATTTGAACTATTGGTAAAGAAGGGTCCTGTTAAACTCATTTTATGAAAATAAAAATGATGTTGATGCCTCAACCAGGAAGAGCAAAAAGAGAAAAAGAAAATTATAGGTCAATTCCACTAATGATTTTAGATGTAGAAATTCTAAATAAATATTAGCCAGGAGACTACAACAAAATAGCATAAATATTATGACAACATATATTATGATATTTTGATCATATTATGATCACACAGGATTCATACCGAGATGCATGGATCATTTAATTTAAAAAAACTATTAACATGATTAATTACATAAATAAACAAGTAACAAAAAATTTGATTATGTCAATATATGCAGAAGAGCTTTTTACAAAATACAACACTAATGTTTATTAAAAAAATGCTTGAAAGCATGGGTATAAATGGATTTTCCTTCAATTAATAAGTCTATATTTAAAACCACCAGCAGAAATTATTTATAATGGGTTTATATTAAAAGCCTTCCCTATAAGATCAGTAGTAAAACAAGGATGCCCATTATCTCTAGTATTAGTTAATATTGGACTAGAAATTTTTCAATAGCAATAAGATAAGAAAGAAAAATTTAAGGTAGAAGGAATTATTAAAGACAATAAATATCTCTTGTTATGAATACAAACATATATATGTAGATATAGATGGATAATCCTAGAGATTTGACTAAAATTAATCAAAAGTATCAATGATTTCATAATAGGATATTAAATATTAAATAAATAGGAAGATATCAAATAAGCCTACACTTTATAATTAAATCATTAGATTTCTACACATATATCACCAACAAAATTCTACAAGAAGAGGTAATAAGAGGTTACCCATTTAAATTAACCTTGAAAAGAATACAATACCCAGGAGTATGTATTTCAAAACAAATCTACAAACTGTATGAACATAATTACTGTGGAAAGGAAACAAGACTGACAATTTGTGGGGGAAGGGGCCAACTGGGAGTGGCAGTTGGGTCTTGTGACTAGCACTTCCTTCCTGCTGGGTGGGACTTGCTGCCTGGTGTTGGAGGAGAGAGGAGCTTGTTCAGCCTGTCTGGAGTGGCATGCTCTTCTTGGTTCAGCCCGAAGATTCAGGCCCATTCATCTCTGAAGGTCAGACCTTGTTGCTTTCTGTGTACTGCTAAGATTCTGAATTAGAACAGTGAGAGTAGATGGGAGTGGGACAAACCAACCACCAGCCTCTGGGGCCTGGCCTCAGGTCTGAAGCTGAGAAAAAACTCCAATTTAAACTGCTTATTAAACTTGATATTATTTGAATTCGCAGTCAGATAAATTGACTATCATTTCTGGTCATAGAGGGAGCTGAACTTCAGTTCAGTCATCAAGGCAAAACAGACCTTATCGGACCCCTGCTGTTTCCTCTCAGCAGGGGGCATCTCCCTCCCTTGCATCACCAAGCAATATTCCCTCTCTCCCCTCTCTTTTCCATACCCTGCTACAAACCTCCTATTATTCCCCTGTTTTCCAATCATCCCATTTCCTTTCCAAATAAATATTACAGTTTTTGGCAGAGCCAGCTAGGTTTTCCAACACAGCAAAGACTTTCTCAATATGAAATTGCATTACTAAGCAACAAAAACATCACTTTAAAACGTTGCCAACCATTGAATCCAGCATCCTTGATTCCAGATCTGCCGTGTAAACCTTAAAATTTCTTAGACTTATAAATGTTGGAAATTTCACCATTGGGAAATTTCATACTTGAAAAATTTCCTATTGATAGTGGGAAATCTATTGGAATGTGAACCCCATTGGCATGGGAGGTTCCTCCTTCTCCCTTCTTAAGATTACTTTAGGACAGAAACCTTTTGCTGAACAATAGAAAGGGCTTTGACCTATGCTTAAGAATAGAACAGGAATTTCTTTGAGTCATGATTGATTTTAGAATTGATTCAATAGAGATACTTGGAATGACAGAACCAGGTCTTGGAAATTATAATCTCCACCCTACTCAGTCCTAACAGGATTTAGGAAGGGCTGCAGCATAGATCAAAATTTAATTATTCCAATCTCTACCCTACTCAGGGTAACAGGATTTAGGAAGGGCTGTAGCAAAGGATCAAGATTTAATTATTTGAGAATATGACCTTCAACAGACATGTGCAAAGCCACAGACCTCTGGGCGGTCCTGAGTTAAGCTAGAGCCACCATTGGCACAGGGAAGACATGGACAGTGATTGGTAGATGTGAGAACTGAGGGGAGGGAACTTGGATGGTTTGCTTAAAGAGAGAGGGGTCTGAGGACTGAGGGGGTGGTTGGTTGGAGAGTTTTGGCTCTGAGTGGTTGGAGAGGTGCTCTGAGAAGCTTGCTATGAAGGAAGCTGGAGGTGGAGGCCCTTGAGACTGTTTCTCCATTTTGGTCACGTGAGTAATAGGGACTGATCTCCTTTCTTTGCCCCAGGTATCTAAGGGCTTGGGCCTTTTGGCCCAGCCTAAACAGAAGGGGTATTTAAGCCCTATTCCCTTCTTTCCCCTTTCTCTCTCCCTCTCTCTCTCCATCTCTACTACCTTTCTTCATCCTGTTTGTAATTAAACTCCATAAAAGGTTGACTGCTGACTTGAGTTTTCATTTAGGAATTACATAGCTGAATTCCTTGGCGACCTTAAATTAATATATATCAGTCTTTTAAAGTGATTTCCTTGTCACAGCCATTAGAAGGGGAACCCATACATAATTGCCAAGAAACAATATCAGTAGTAGAAAAGACAAAAAATTATTTAAAAGACACTCCCCTGGAACAACCAGACATTGAAATGAATACCGATGGTTCATGCAGGATAATTAATGGAGAAAGGTATACTGGAGCAGCAGTAGTAACACTAACAGAGACATTATGGTATGCTTCCTTACCAAAGCACATGAGTGCTCAAGGGGCAGGGCTAGTTGCTTTATTAAATGCTTTGCAAATCTGTAAAGATAAACAGGTCAATATTTACACAGATTCCCAGTATGCATTTTCAGTAATTCATGCCACTGCAGAAATTTGGAAACATATAGGATTTTTGACAAGTGCAGGTAAAGAGATCACATATGCCAAACTAATAATGCAACTTCTTGAGACTGTACAACTTCCCAAGGAAGTGGCAATAATCCACTGTAGATAACACACAGGGGCTAATGATTGCGTGTCTTTAGGAAACATAGAGCTGACATTACAGCAAAATTTGGAGCTAGACCTTTTCATGTATTGAATTTCTTAATAGTTGAACAGGACAATCTAACTGATGCCTATAATGAGCAGGAAATTCAATCATGGATAAAGAACTTAGGAGCAAAACAAATAAGAGGAATTATGGTTTTCGCAACTAGGCAAGCCCATCCTGCCTAAAAATTTATTTTATCATGCGTGCAATGCAATGCACAAGGACACTGTGGAACCCAAGCTGTGATCAATTCAGTGAGACGATTTTGGACTGCACTAGGAATATTCTCATATGCCATAAGAATTTGTCAAAAATGTAAAATTTGTATGCAATTCAATCAGGGAGTTTATAAGACCAAAGGCTTAGGAGGTCGTCCCTTATCATATACTCCATTTAAATGCATACAGATAGATTTTATCAATATTCCAAAAGACAAAGGTTTTAAGTATTGCCTTGTCATCATAGACAGACTGACTAGATGGCCAGAAGTTTTTCCTTCCAAAAAGAACAACGCAGCATTTGTGGTCAAAATCCTACTAAAAGAAATCATACCTAGATTTGGGATTCCCTCAAAATTGGACTCAGAACATGGAAGTCACTTTACTCAGTCAATATTAAATGAAATTTATAAAAATCTAGGAATACAAGCAACATACCACACACCATATCATCCCGGAAATTCAGGGCAAGTAGAAAGATTAAATAAAGACATTAAAACATTGATAGGAAAATTTTGTGCAGAAACACACCAAAAATGGACAAACATTCTGCCATTAGTTCTGTTCCATCTTAGACCACAACCCAGTGGAGATTTGCACATCTCTCCATTTGAGATGCTATATGGATATGCAATTTGGAAAGGAAGGACTTGTAAACCAGCTTATATTGCCATGATAGGTGGAGATTGTCAATTAACAAAATATATACAAGCTTTACAGACAAGAATAGCAGAATTGCATGAAATGGGCTTGATACAACAAACAGTACCCCTGGATTACAATTTGCACAACATCAAACCAGGAGACATGGTATACTTAAAAAATTTCAATAGAAAATTGGCTACAGACATAAAATGGACTGGACCACATGAAGTATTGCTTACTACTCCAACAGCTATAAAAGTTGCAGGGAAAGACTAATGGTTTCACTGTTCCCACATGAAACCAGAAAAAAGTTCAATATCACTGTAACAGACATCAAAGATAATTAGACAACAGATAGTGCTGAGAAATGAAAACAAAAACTGATTAACATAAAAAGTGCACCACAAAGAAATAATAGTGAAACATAATGTTTGAGACAACTTTCTAGCCCAGAGGAAAATCAACCCAGAGGAAAAGCAACCCAGAGGAAAACCATCCCAGAGGAAAAGATTTTAAACCAGCCCATTGGAAAAGCATCAAGAAAAGATGCTAGAGACAAGAAACAAAGAGGAAAAGCTGAAATAGACAGCTTTGTAAATTGAATGAACTTTGTAAATTTGTTTATATAAGAAGAGGACAGATCAAAAACTAGACTTATATGTAAGGCTGAGTGTGTTGAAATAATAAAACAAAAGTAATTTCACATATTAGGGAAATAGCATGCATCACTACATAACATGGAAGAAAGAAGAGATCTATCAGTCAACATGAGAAGTGGAAATCTGAAGAAACTTGATAAGTATTAATTCAACACAACACTATTAGACACAAAACACAAAATCACAAACTGGCATATTGAGAGAACTTGTTTATATAAACAAGTGTCTGAAATTGTATTTATGAAAAATGTAAATATGTATATAGTTAATTCCATAAGATCTTTGGCAAATAGAAAGATCAATAGAAATTTCTGTTTGACTGACATCATGATGTGGAACAATGTGTATTGTTGTATTATATGTAAATAATTTCTGTAAATAAGGTATTAGTTTTAGTTAATTTAGAATAAGTAGTATTAGCACTAAGATTCAAATTTCTTCTAATAGTTTTGTTCAACATTTATTGTACTGAATTTATTGTAAAACCCCAAAATTACCCTTACCCTTACTTTTCCGCAAAGAATCCTTAGAATAGATTTAGTAAATGGGTAACTATAATATAAATATGTGACCTTGGGAAGGTCACAACAAAATAAGGGGACGATTGTGGAAAGGGAATTAGACTGACAGTTTGTGGGGTAAGGGCAACTGAGAGTGGCAGTTGGGTCTTGTGACTAGCACTTCCTTCCTGCCATGGGGGACTTGTTTTCTGGCTTTGGAGGAGAGAGGAGCTTGTTCAGCCCAGTCTGGAGTGGCATGCTCTTTCTTGGTTCAGCCTGAAGATTCAAGCCCAGTCGCTTCTGAAGGTTAGACCTGTTCTTGTTTGCTTTCTGTCTACTGCTAAGATTCTAAAAAAAGACAAAACTGGATTGATATAGAGTAAACCGGAGTGGGAGAACCCTCTGCCAGCCTCTGGGGCCTGGCCTCAGGTCTGAAGCTGAGAAAAAACTCCAATTGCAACTGGTTATTAAATGTTATATTTTGAATTCCCAGTCAGATAAGTGGACTATCTTTTCTGGTCATAGAGGGAGCTGAACTTCAGTTCAGTCAATTCAATGACAAATAGGCCTTATCAGACCCCTGCTGTTTCCTCTTAGCAGGAGGTATCTCCCTCTCTTGCCTCACCAAGCAATATACCCTCTCTTCCCTTAACTCCTCATTACCCCATACAAACCTCCCATTATCCCTCATTTTTCCAATCCTATTTCCTTTCCCATTAAATATTACATTACAAAGTCCTTTTTATAAAAATAAAATTAGATTCAAATAATTGTAGAAATATTAATTGTTCATGGAAGGACAAAGCCAATATAATTAAAATGACAATGCTAACTCAACCAAACTACTTTTAAATTATTATTCCAATTAAATTACCAAATTTTTTATTTTATCAAAACAGAAAATATAATGACAAAATTCAATTTGAAAAATAAAAGGTCAAGAATATCTAAGGAAACAATGAAAAGATGTTACAGAAGGTGATTTATTAGTGCCAGATTTCAAACTATATTTTAAAGCAATAATTATAGTAAAAAAAATAATCAAAATAATTATCTAATACTTGCTAAGAAATAGAAAAGTAGATTCATCGATACGGATATATACATAAATATATATGTAACAATCAGTTATAAAAGATTAGTTACATTATGTTTGACTAAGACTAGATTTAGACCAATATTTTACATCATTTACAGAGATGTGTACATATCCTAAGTATAGAGATTCTATAAAACAAGAATTATAAGAACATGGAACACACTGCCTATTGTTTTTAAGGATAATAATTTGTGAATAAAGAAGAAATAACATTGTGAAATGTGAAATTGATGATTTTGAATACAATAAATTTAAAAGATTTTTTCAAATAATACTCATGTAGTCAATATTAAATGAAAAGTGGCAAATTGGGAAAATTATGGTTATTATATTAAGCTCTTATATCTAAACATATATGTATAAATACAGAACTTTGCCTAATGTATCAGAATATGAGGCATTTCCCGCTGATAAATCATCAAAATATATGAACAGTTTTTCACTGAAGTAGTCAGAGCTATATGAAAAAAATGATCTAAAACAATATTGATTAGGGAAATATAAACCAAAAAAAAATCAGATATCTCTATTTCATGATAATGACTAAAATGATAAAAGAGCAAAGTGGCAAATGGAAGAGGACATGAAGAAAAATAGATGCTAATACTTGTTGGTAGAGCTGTGAACTGATCTAATCATTTTAGAGAGTAATAGGAAGTTATATCTATGAGAAAGCTAGGAATACCTTCTGTTCCAGTAATACCACTATTAGGTTTATTTCTTAAAGTGATCAAGGAAAATAAACTATCAATATGCTCTAAAATATTTATAGCAGTTCCTATTGTGTTAGCAAAGAACTGGAAACTGAAGGAATGTTCATCATTTGGGGAATGGTTGAATATGTTGTAGTTTATTATTGTAATAGAAAAGTATCATGCCATAAGAAATTACAAATTAACTGATCACAAAGATTCCCCTTCCCCCACAAACTGATACAAAGTGATGCAACAGAACCCATGATAAAAAAGGATATCCACCACCATAGAAGGATCTGATGGAATCTGTCTGTAGATTAAAATATAGCATTCTTTATTTTCTCCATGAATTTTCCTCCTATGTAAGCAAATGTTTTTTTTTTTCCTCTAGGGTAAATGTAGTGTTCTGTTTCACAACATGAGGAAGAGGAAAATACATATTATGTGATTATGTATATAAAAGATATATTGCCTGACTTCTTGGGAAGGAGGATGGATGAGGAGTTAAAAAAGAATGAAACATATATTTTTGGACATAACTAATGTGATAATTTGTGTTTCTTTATAAATATATTCATTATAATTATTACATATTTATAACAAATTATGTAAAATTATTTTTGTCACATACAAAAAGAAATGGTATCTAAAAAAACTGAGTTTTGAATTTTCTCCCTCCCTTCTCCGTTTCCCTCCTCATTGAAAAAGTGATATAAATCATATATGCATTCATTCAAAACATTCACACAAGTCATGTTGCACAAAAAGAGCAAGAAACATAAAGTAATAAAAATATGCTTCCATATGCACTCAGAGTTCATCAGATCTCCCTCTGGAAATGGAAAGTATTTTAATTATAGGTTCCTTGGAATTTTAGTGGATCATTATAATGATTAATGTCACTATCTCAGATTTGATAATCATTAAAATATAGATTTTACTATACCTAATATTATCCTAGCTCTATTAATTTTCATCAGTCCATATAAGTCTTTTCAAGTGATTCTGAAAGTATAGTGTTTATGATTCTTACAACACAATGGTATTCAATCACAATCTTATAGAAATTGTCCAGTCATTTTTTATTTGATGAGCATTCTTTCAATTACCAATTCCTTATCACCAGAAAAAGAGCTGACATATATGTATATATTATTTATTTAAAATATTTTCCCATGATTACATGATTCATGATTTTTCCTACCCCTCTTCTGTCCCAACTTCCAAAGCTTACAAACAATTCCAGTGTTATACATGTATTAGTGTTCAAAACCTATTTCCATGTAATTCAAATTTTCAATAGGGATATTTTAACATCAAACCACAGTCATATGCCCAATGAACCATGGGATTAGTCATATGTTGGTCCTCTGCATTTCTGTTCCCAATGTTCTTTCTCTGTATATGGATAGTGTTCTGTCTCATAAGTTCCTCTGGATTTTTCTGGATCATTGCATTGCTACCAATAGAAAAGTCTATTATATTTGATTGTGCCATGATGTATCAGTCTCTGTGTAAAATGTTCTCCTGGTTCTGCTCCTTTCAATCTGTATCAATTCCTGGAGCTCTTTCCAATTCACATATAAATCCTCTAGTTTGTTATTCCTTTCAGCAAAATAGTGTTCTATCACCACCAGATACCACTCCTTAATCATCCATTCCCCAATTGAAAAGCGTCCCCTCATTTTCCAGTGTTTTGCCACCACAAAAAGCACAGCTATAAATATTTTTGTACAAGCATTTTTCCTTATTATCTATTTGGGGTACAAACCCAGTAGTGGTATGGAAGTGTCAAAGGGCAAATATGCTTTTAAAGCCCTTTGCACATAATTCCAAATTGCCCTCCAGAATGGTTGGATCAATTCACAACTTCACCAGCAGTGTATTGTCAACATTTATCACTTTCCTTTGCTGCCATATTGGCCATGCTAAATATATTTTTATATACATGAATACTTTTCCATTTTATTTAATGTTTGTAGGATTCATACTTAATAATTGTGTTGCTAGATCAAAAGGCATACATAGTTTTATAGTCTTCAATATTCTTTAAGGAATAGTTGCAAATTGCTCACCATAATGATTGGATCAGTTCACAATTACACCACCAACTTATTATTTTCCCTAAGTTTCCCATTGTACCACAATTTTCACAATGACCAAAATTTGTAGGACCACTCAAGTGGTGTCAGGGAAGAGAAAATAGGAGAGGCTGTCCAGCAGAAGAGAGGTGATTAAAAATGATAAATTTTAGAGAAATATGAAGGAATGAGAACTAAAAAAAATTAACTAGATTTACCAATCAATTAAGTTATCATAGATGATCTTTGAAAGATACATTTTAGTTCTTTCAGTTTCAGAGGAGAAAGTAGGTTAGCTAAATTGGAATGGTCAAAATCAGAGAGGAAGACAGTCCTGATTTTAACATGAAGTTAAAAACAAAGACAGGAAAAAAATTGAGCCTTCATTTCCAATCAATATGGGAAAAAGGAAGAAAACAAAAAAAGATGCCTTCAAAATTTGGTGCTGGTAACACATCATATTCTATGCAGGATATTTTTTTTCCTAAATCAAGTGCAATAAGTCAAGCAAAGAGTTATGAAGATATTTGAGTATCTTTAGAAGAAAACTAGCTTTCAGTTTTTAGTTTTCACCAAAAGATCAAAAGTATATGGAAAGAAATGAATCAAGGTCAAGGAAAAGTAAATGATGAAGTGCAATTATTGATGACAGAGGGGAAATGTAGGTCAGCAAGAACTAGAACTAAGTCTACTAGAGTATTAGAGCAGTGCTTCATCAGACATTACTGTCTTTACAACTGAATATTCCTTACACCCTCATCAATATGGTATACATCTTTATTTTAGGAAACAAATCAAAAGAGCACTCCTTTTTATAGAAGATAGGTTTGATGAGGGAGATATGATGGCCAGGGCTCCTTGGTGTGTGGCTGCATAGGGCCATGGGAAGAATCCAGTTTCACACTGTATGTTTGGTCAATAAGTCCCCAAGCCTAGCAAACATCTGTTGGTTTCACTTCTGTTCAGAAAGTTTCTATTTCACCAATTTTTTTTAACTTTAGAGTGGAAGAATGGAAATTTGAATGTAGCACATCAGTTTTCTGTTTTCAACTATACCACAGATTTTGTGGTGTTTTTTTTTTTTACTTATTTCTCCCTGATAGAAATGCCTTCCTATTATCGTTATGTTTCTAAAATAACTTTTGAATAATAACATACAATAAAATTTTTACCATCCTTTAAACTTTCATCCAAGAAAATTTCCTTTATTATTCTACTAAATTACTTATATTCTAATATCCTTTGTTAATTATATATTTTAATGGCACAGGAGATATAATGCCAGTACCAGAAGACCTGAAATCAAATCTTGTTTAAGACTCTTACTATATATATGATCCAAGGCAGCTCCTTTATCTTTTTTTGTACTTCATTTTCTTCATCTGAAAAATGGGTATAATAATAACACCTGTTTCTCAGAGGAGGATATAATGGTATCATTCTATTATCTCAGTTATCTATGAAATAATATTTGTAAAGCACTTTGTAAATATATAAACAGTATATAAATCCTAACTATTACCGTGGTTGTTCTGTTAGTTGTTCTAGTTATTTTGAAATAAGTGGCATAGTTAGAAAAATATGAACACAACAATGGACATAGTCCTAAATCTATAAGTAATATCTATGTGACCTTAACAATAATATTTCACATCTTTGGGTCTCAGAATTCACATCTGTAAAAAGAGAATTTTGAACTAGTTTCATCAAAGTTTAGAGGTTAGAATCAAAATAATTTCAAGTTGTTCATACTCCTAATTCTACAGATGAATAAATAGCCCTTCCAAAATAAGTGACATCCAACATCATATATAAAACATAAGAACCCAAGGCCATATTAAGCTCTTAATCAGTTCAGTGATTCCTCATTTCAATATGGTCTCTAAATTCTTTTAAAATTGAACATTTAATTATTTCTTCTCATATTTTCTCGTTATTTGAACTTTGTGTGTCATTTGCTTCATATGTTTTGTAGCTAATCTATCTCCCTGAGGTATATTGTAAACCCCAGAATAGCAGGGATTATACCTAATTCTTTTCCATTATCTCATAGTGCCTTTCCATACATTTTAATTCCATAATCTAGCAGTACTCATTGAAATGTAGACACTTATTTAATAATTAACTAATGGCTATATATGGAATTTCCTTTTCACTTTAGCTATCACTGCTTTTTGCATGTTTGCAACATTTTGAAGATTACTTTTGGAATAATTGAAAATATATGATATCACCTTGTACTTGATCCCCTGAACAAAAAATATTTATTTTATTTATTTATTGCAAGAATATTTCCAATTGTTGATTAATTGTGGCCCTACTTATATGATAGACAAAAAATTACTTGTTAAATGTAAAAAATGATAAAGTAATCTGTTGCTTTACCTTCATGATTCCAAATTGATTAAATTTTTTTGAGAAATATTATCTTTGTTCCATCATTCCAGTAATGTCCAACTTTTCATGTCCCAATATGAAATTATCTTAGCAAAGATACTGGACTAGTTTGTCATTTCCTTCTCCAGCTCATTTTTAAATATCATGAAATGAGGCAAACAGGGTTTAATGACTTGCCCAGGGTCACATAGCTAATGCCTGAAACTAGATTTGAATTAATGTTTTCATTTTTATATGACCAGTGCTTTATCTATTGTATCACCTAATTGTACTTGGAAAAAAAAATCTGGACCTATTTTCCAGCCTCTACATATTTTTTTTTGGTTGGTTTAAAAAAAAATGTATGTAGATACAATTTTTATAACTTACTGACATTTTGTGAACCTTGTTCTTTTTCCTTCTTATGCCTCCCTGAGATGAAAAGTAATACAAGTTGCATATGTGTTATCATTTGGTACATATTTTCATGTTTGTCATGTTGCGGAAAAGGTACATATTTATTCATGAATAATAAAATTTAAAATGATATAATTCAATCTGCATTCAGATTCCATCAACACTTTCTATGGTAGTGGATAGCCTTTTTCATCATGAATCCCTTAGAGTTCTCTTGGATCCTCACATTGCTGACAAATACATTTTATCTGGTTTATTTGATTAGCAGATATGACAGAATGCAACAAATTGAAACATTTCCTTTTGTCTTTAGAAAATTTTGGATTACATGCTATTTCATATTTTTTTCTAGAGTCGACTAAGGTTTCATGCAATCTGTTATACTACATTCCATATTCACCCAATTAATATATTTCAAAGTAAAATGAAGACACTTCAGACCATGCCACTCAATTGCATTTTACTCCCGTGGGCAATCATGTTATTCCAGGTGGCATAAAGCTTAATTACCTATGTCATTCTATAAAGCAGCCATAGCTACAGATATGATTAGTGATCATTAAATCATCCTTTTCCTTTTCAGAAGACAACTATAGTATTTTTCTATGACCTTTTGTGCTAGTAAATTCCACAGGTAGAAGATAGGCTACATTAAGCAGTATTTCCTTTTATTGGTAAGAAATTTATTGCTTTTTAATTTCACTGAATGACACTGTGTTCTTGTATTACAGAGGAGGACACAAAGAATAGATATCAGCTTCTTACATTTTTAAGAATTGAAGTACATGAAAGCTTATTTTTAACTGAGCTTCCTGATGCTATGTATGCTTGGTCTGTTTTCTGTGATTAAAAATATACTGATACAAAAGAAAAATTGATCCCATGGTTTTGACAACTGTCTATCTGACTAATGTATATCATAGTGGATAAAATTTTAAGGGAGATGTCAAAAAACATAAAGTATTTCCACTTAAATAGCAGCTAATGAATGCTTATCTTGAAATGTACACCACCATTTATTGATTTTTAAATTAAAACCCTATTACCTTCCATCTCACAATCAATGGTGTGTTTTGGTTACAAGACACAAGAGTGATAAGGGCTAGGTAATGGGGATCAAATGACTTGCCCAGGGTCACATAGCTATGAAGTGTCTGAGGTTTGAACTTAGGACCTCTCATATATAGGCCTGACTCTTGTAAAAATAAATTTGGTGAGTTATAAAAATAAAATATTTAGATGGAAAAACTGTTCCAATATAGGTTCAAAATTTTTCAAAACTGTTTAACTCACTAATCAGGTTCAAAGTATTTGAAACCTGTTTGGAGATATTTGATAGAGGTAATCAAAAGTATCCTCAGTGATAAAGTGAAGATCAAAAGTGAACTTCCCTTCAGGACCAGGCACAAGGACACTAAAGAGACTCTTATTATAAATGTAAAATATTTACTGAAATATATAAGGATAAATAAAGGATGTCTAATTCTAAGGGTTTCTAAATCCACCCAAATAAACTCCCTGGTTCAATAAGGAACCACTTCTTCTGTGTTTTACAGGCTACACTACCCTTCCCTGATCTGACTAACTCAAATTCATACTATGTAAATAAAAACTATAGCTATTATCCTTATAAATCTTAACTTCACCTTTGAATTATAAAATAGCAAAGACTAGCTAATTGAGTCTCAACAACAATCAAGTTAGGACTCTGAGAAGACTCAGAGTCCAAACCAAAGACCAGGTTTTTCTTTGACATTCTCAGAGTTAAACAATTTATAAAAGTCACAGTAGATATTTGATAGTGTTTTCCAAGTTAGGAAAGGAAACCCTGAGCTCTTTCAAATATTTCCCTCACACATAGAGACAAAGATGTTACCTCCTCCAGCCCCGAGAAAGAGTCTCTGAGTGTAGATCTCTGCCAACTGCCAGAGACCAACTCCCAACTGCCAGAGAGAGTAATTGACATAGAAAAATGGTTATAACTGTCACATCTGAAATTAACATGCTCTCTCAGCTCTGCTTCAAACTCCAGTTCTTTTCTCAAGCCAGACACTTTATTTCTTATATCTAAACTAATAAAACAATACTTATACTCTAATATCATTTTTACAATTTCAATCCACTGAGTTACCCAGCTACCTTGTCTGGTAAAAATATCTATCAGCTCAGAGTATGACTTATAATTGCTTAGTTTGACTTATTGGTTTCCTATAACTTTTCCCCTTTTTAGCTTCCTCTCTTGATAATCTTATGGATTGTGATTAATTCAAATAATTTCCCATTGACATCATGGTTTATGATGATTTATAATGTTTCAGGACCCTACCTATGCTGCTGTAAGATCTCACTCTTAAAAAACATATTATGATGCCCAAAGCAAGCTTACTATCTTTCATACACTAACCTTGTCATCTTGTACTATATTTTATTTTTTAATCTACTGAGTTAGGATGATAGAAGATAAAGAATATTGCACGGCAAATTTAGAGAAACATTAGCTATGACTTGGTATTCTGGTTGGCTCTGTAAATTACTTATTTCTTGACTTTTTGGAAGTTGTTTTTCTTCTCTAAGGGTCAGTTTCCTTATCAGTTAATTGAAGATAATGTTTATAATGTCTATCTTAGAGGAGTTTTGTGAGAAAAGCACTTTTTACTCCTTAAAACATTATATAAATTTGAATGATTATTATTGAAGAGGATTATAAGACTACTTTTGACTGAAGATTGGATGAACTGTATAGCTTTATAAAATGATTATCTCATGAACATCAGGATGTCATTTTAAGTAAATATGAGGTAGGATGGTAGGATGTTTATTCATCTCTACAATCATGATCCATTTTATGAATTATATACATGTAAAGATCAAATATATGTCACAAAAAAGAAACTTTATATGTGTCAAGCAATCAATACACTAGAAATTTCTTAGTATTTAAAGAATGGCAAAATATGTTCCTTTCTATTAAGTAGCTTACATTCTAGTGGGAGAGTTAAACAAACAATAACTTACAAATGAAATATGTATGGTATAGATTGGGAATGATCAACAGAGAAAAAAAAAACACTTGCACTAAAGGAGATCAGGATTTAGTTGTGTCAAAGTAAGCCATGAAAGTTATCAGCAGAAATAAGAAGGCTTACAGAAAGAGAAAGACAGACAGATAGAATTAGACAAATAAATAGAATTTCATACTGACATCAATGAGGTCAGTCTAAAGTAATAGGAAACGATTAGATTTTGGGTTGGAAATACAAAGGAAGTATTTTGTATTTGATATTAGAGTCAGTGGAATACCACTAGAACTGATTAAATGAGAGGATGGATATTTGACATGGCCAGACTTGAACTTTAAGAAGATTAATTTAATAGTAGAGTAAATGATGGGATGGAATGGAGTGGGTATGGACTTGAGACATAGTGATCAATCAGTAAGCTATTACAAATATTCAATTGTTAGATGACAAGGTCATGAACCATGGTGGTGGCACTGTCAAAAGGAAAGTTGATAAATACTAGAAATGTCAGGAAGGCAGAAACAATAGAACTTTTTAATTCTTTTGATATGTATAGAATTGCTACCATTAATGTAATACTATGCTAGATTTTTCTGGCTATAAGAATTCAAAAATATATTCAATACATATTTACGGAGATTCTATTTAAGTAGTAATAATTTCTTCATTTCTATCCATCATATATTCTCATTTTTCTTCAGGTCATACAAATGTTTCACCCATTATTGGAATGCCATGCTACATGGAATTGAAGTAAGGAAGAAATATTAGCTGGAAGCCTATCTGAGTTCTGAATTTCTCATTTGCTAAAACTTTAAAGGCACATTTTTTAGACTAACCCTGTAACTTAAGTATCACCTCTTTAAAATCTTAAGTTTATAGATAAAGTGACTTCAGAAAGGTGGAAAAAGAAGTATCTATGAGCCAGGGATTTTATTTATTTTTTCAGTTATCAATCAATACACTTTCAATGATATCATATAATTTCTATGTCTGAACTCATGGATATTTCAAAATAAGAGAAGCATCAACTACTTATTTAAAAACAGGAGTTAGAAACTACAGCATTAATAGTAATAATAATATAAGCCCCAAAAGTGTATGTACCTTTTGACCAATTACTTTAACAAACTCAAGAAAGCAAAAAAAAATGTTGTTTACCTGAAAAATTCCTAGTTTCAATACTATATATATCATACATATAGCAATTGAGAAGCATGAAACTTTTTGTTTCTTTAGCATTATTGTTCACAAAATCATTAAAAAATGACCACCATAACATTACCAGTATATGAAATAATAGAATTATATTTAGACCTATTAGAAACTTTGATAAAATGTGGTTGTGCTTTGGGCCAGTTGTTAGGTAGTGCAAACTATGAGTGTAATTCTCTTACACCCAAGTGGAAAAATACTAACTGCACAAATCTCATGGCACATCCTTCTCTCTGATCTATTGAGGAGATTAGGTTTTTCTCCCCAAATTATTTTCCATTGACAGTCATTGCAACAGCTAACAGTAAAGAGAAAATAATATACAGTAATAAATAAAAACAAAATAAGGAAGGACACAAAGGCCCACTTCAGGCTCAGAATTTTACAACAATGTTCCTTGGAAAAGTTCTGAGGAAAAGACTCTTCTGTTCCCTTCATCAATTTTTTTTTTATAAACTGGTAGTAGTATGTCATTGTAACTCTCTGGAATTCTTTACAGATATATAGAAATACTCTAAGTGTTCTTGACAAATAAAAATGCTTTTATCTTCTAGTTGTAATATATGAAGGGGAAATATTAACATGAGTCTAGGTAAATATGGAGATTGTAAGTGGGGTCAATAGAAACTTTCTCTGGTTAATACATTTGTAGGACTAAGACATCCATATTGTATCTCTCACTGATCCAGTTCATAATAGTTTTTCATTTGTCCTGTTGTGTAATGTTTTGTTTTACATTGGTTCTGTGATGTGTTGATTAATTCTGGTATAGAAACTATCTACCCATGCAGATAAATGATTTCTCCTTGACTTATAGTCCTAGAGAGTCATCTGGAGCATTAAAACTGTAAGTTATCTGCCCAGTATCAAACATCCAGTATTTATCAGACTCATATGGAATCTATATCTACCTGCCTTAGAAGTCAGCTCACTATGCCTTATGCTACGCTGACTTACAATAATAGATGTCAGATTTTAATATATCAATTAAAAAGTTAAATATGAAAATTCATATATTAACATTTTATTATCATCTAAATTTAAACATTTTGACCAGTGTTAAAATAATAATAGCTCATATTTATATATCATCTTGAAGCACTTTCCTTGAAATAACTGATTCCTACACTTTAAATGGTAATTCTTATATGGAACTTAGCAAAAGGCTATATCAATACCTTCTTACATTTAGGAACAAAAACTTTTCCACATCATTTTCACCTTGGATTGATACAAGATTTGCTAGTGAATTTATATAATTAGATTTACTTTTATGAACAGCATAAAGTGGTATTTTTTTGGTTTTTGTGTTTTTTTTTCCTGTGCAGTATAATATCAAAATATTTATTAGAGAACTTTGAGACTGTAGAAGGACAAAACCAAATTATATTGTGAGAGTTTACTAGGCTGAATCACTGTTCTTTTGAGGTTGTAACAACCTAACTTTTTTATTGAATTAAGGGCAAGGCCTACTGAATTAATGGCAAGGGTTTATCTGTATAAGGTTGACCTATGCACACTTTGGGAGAATGCCAGGAACCTTCTGTCTCCATGGCCCCTGGAAGATGCTCACCTCTTGTCCCATATGACTTCTGGCATCCTGAAGACTGGCTTCTTACCTGGGCTGAGGTCAAGTCACCAAATCAGAAAGACATAAAAAATGATGTCATTTAAAATATGTTTAAGGTTCTGGAAGAAATGGTCTTTTTTCCTGAACCAAAGAGAGAGGAGGTTGTTATGAAAGTCCCAATGGCTTAAAAATGATTAGAGGAGTCCTGGCCAACCTGCCTGAGGTCTGAGTGAGTAGCTGGAACAGATCTTCAGGGGCAAGAGGCTTGCTATGGGAACATCTAGCCACAAGTGACTCATGACTTTTCTTTCTCTGACTTTTTTTTTTTAATTTTGTAAATAATTATAAATTATCTCCATAGAATTTAATTATAAATCCAAAGAATTTTACATATACATGCACACGTATGCACAAACATACACATACACACACCCATACCACAAATTCCAGTGTCCAATTTTTCCTGAAATACAAAGACTTCAGGATTTAGTGATATAAAATTTCTAATCTATATGATGCAAAGGTAGGAAAAATTTGCTTTAGGAAATTCATATGTATGGTCATTTTTGCAAAGGTAATACAACATAGAAAGCTCATTCATAACATGACAAATATGTATACTTATATGGCACATGTATAATATTTTACCCTGTAATATTATATAGCAAAATGTAAAATCCCATGTGAAAATATGGTATAATTTAATGGTCTAACAAGAAAAATTATGATATTATGTATCATAATTCAATAAAATGTAATATAGAATAAATTCAATACCTTGCCTTTAAAGATACTTATATCTGGAGACAAAAACAAGAACAAAAAAACACTTCTCAATGATAGTTCCACAGGTGTTATTCCTGTAAGGAAATTGCATAAAGCTCATGTAGTTAAAGACTGAAATAATTTCAAAAACACATGTAGACATTTGAAATCAAGATGCAGGACACTAAACTATTTGCAAGTGATAAATGTGGTCAGTCATCATAGCACTTTATAGGAATTATTATTTCTTTATATAATAGCACACAGCAATATAAATCATGAAGATTATTTTCCATTTTTTTCCTTAGAGAGTCTATGGCTTTATTTTATTTTATTTTTTCACATTACCTATTTATTTTAAAATATTTTTCCATGTTTAACATGATTCATTTTCTTTCCCTCCCCTCTTCTGTCCCCACTACCTGAACTGACAAGCAGTCCCATTGGGTTGTCCAAATGTTCTCACTCTTTTCTATTTCCATATTACTCATGTTTGTTATAGAGAATTTTTTAAATCTCTAAACCCCAAATTACATACCCATATATACATATGGCAAGGGATGCCATATGTTTTGCTTTGGCATTTCCATTCCCATAGTTCTTTATTTCAATGTCAATAGCATTCTTTTGCATAAATCATTTAGGAGTGTCCTAGCTTGTTACATTGCTACTAGTAGGAAAGTCCATTATATTGGATTTCTCAACAATGTTTTACTGTCTGTGTTCTGCTAGTTTCACTCTGTATCAGTTCATTGAAGTTCTCCCAGTTCATACCAAAAGCTTCATGTTCTATTGATGGAATACTGTAAGGATCATCAATCCTTACAGCACAATAGTATTCCATCAACATCAGATACCACAATTTGTTCAGGCATTCCCCAATCAATGGACATCCCCCCATTTTCCAATTTTTTGCCACCATAAAGAGCAGGGTTATGAAAAATTTTGTAGATGCATTTGCCCTATTATCTCTTTGAGGGTAGAAATCTAGCAGTGGTATGGTTGAATCAAAGGGCAGGCAGTCTTTTAAAGCCCATTGGACATAATTCCAAATTACCTTCCAGAATGGCTGGATTAATTCACAACTCCACCAGCAATGCATTAATGTCCCAAATTTGCCATATCCTCTGCTCCATTTATTATTTTCCTTTACTGTCATATTGGCCATCTGTTAGGTATGAAGTGGTACCTCAACATTGTTTTGATTTGCACTTCTCTAATTATGAGAGATTTAGAACACTTTTTCATGTGCTGATTAATAATTATGATTTCATTATCTGAAAACTGTCTGTTCATGTCCCTTGTTATAAGAATTATTGAACCCTTATAGATTATGGGTATTGATATGGGTTTACCAAAACTATGTCCTGAGTGGACAGGCTGTTGGTTTGACTGTTGAGAAAGATGGCATCTCAGAGCAATCTAAGAATTTCAGCTCAGGCCAATTATATAAAAATATGTTTATTGTGGGTAAAAAAAAAACTGAAGGAAGGGATACTAAAATTAAAAGAGGTAGAAAGGAAATTTTTATATTATGTAGGTCACTGTGAAGATTAAAATTTAGGGGAGACTAAGGCAGGTAAAAATTAGTTTCTCTCTGCAAGGAGTATTATATTTTTAGAGGTTTATTAAAAGTTAAGGATTAAAGAAAATACAGGAAAAGAAAAATGTGCCTAGGCCAGAGAGGCCTAGACAAGATAATCTCACATCATGGAAGAGCCGCGTCTGCCCCAAAACAGAAGTTCAAAAGAGAAACAAAAGTCTTTGGAACCAGGTTAAATCCCTTCTTGATCTTTGCCCACCTGAGAATTCAGTGAGATTACAAAGCATTTTGGGGAAGTGGAGCAAGGGCTTGTAGGGATTGAAGTCCAGAGTTCAAGTCCATTTTTTACATTTCTCCATATGATCATTTTTGGAAAAATTAATTTTTCCCCAAAAGGATCAAAAAAACATAATCAACTTAAAAGATTCCAATAATGTGAGGATAAGAGAAAAAAGAACAAAACCAATAATTGCTAGATGCATTGACAGAAAGCCAGTTAGAGGGCAGTCCCTTTTGGCATAAAAGTATACATACAAATAAATATTCAATCAACTACACCCAAAGTTCATTTTTGTGCAGCTTGTGGTATGGAGGCTTCTTCATGGTATCTTCTCCAAAAGTTCAGTTCTGGATTCAGAGAAGTAGCATCTTCTTTACCGAAAATTCTTCTCAAAAGGAATTTAAACTTTGCAATTTAAAATAATATATATTTTTTGCCTTTCCCCGTGTTGTGGGTGATTGAAAAATACAGGATCACTTAGGGATGCATGGCTGAGGTATGAGGTATATGAATCAATTGGCAAGAGATATTAAAAAGACATTAGAAAAATCCAAAGAAAAAAAGAAAATACTGAATGAAAATATAGACTATCAAAGTCTTATGTGTAAAAATTCCAAGTGAAAAGAAAAATAAATCTATAACAGGTCCTTGAATTAGGGCCCAATCAAAATGATCAAGCAATGATGCATTTACACAGTCAGTAGCCAGGACTACAGAAAGGTACCACACTATGAGAGGCAGAAAAGGGGACCAGATTATAGGAGCCAAGGTTTCGCAGGTACTCGTCTGTTAATATCTTCAGAGTGAGTGTGGACACAAGGAAAGCCTATGTCGTAACAACATGTTAAACACAGTAACCTCGAGTCTTCACACTAGGTTCAAGACCTTTGTATTGGCCTAGAAGTGCATCAATCCATACTGGATTGGGTTTTCTTTGCCTCTGTACAATGGCTCTTGTGTGTATATCTTGTCCTGGAATCAGACAGAATCATTAAGCAAAGTCCTATATTTTATTTAAATAATTAGTGGCATTGTTTTTATAGTCACAAGCTTTTTAGGGCATGCATTAGCAAATGTATCTTAAACTTGTAGTGCTGCAAAATCAAAAAGTTAAAGAAAATATTAATGCTGGTGACATGTGCTTCAAATATAAAAAGGAGAGAAAAATAAAAAAAAACACTGAAATAGTATATTGCACATGCAAGAAAATATAATAATAAAAGAGCTTTAAAAATTTCAAAAATGTAGCTTATAATCATTAACACTCTGTGTCAGCTAAGAAAATATAAAATGCAAGACTTTCTCACCAAAAATGAGATCCATTTCCTCTTTATGTCTAGCCATTCTCCACTGTGAGTAGAAGGCAAATGAATTGAACAGTAGTACAAATATGTAGATATCAATATCCACAAAATTCTCAATAGCCCAATTAATTACAATAGCAAACAAACACACTTTCATATTTCACATAAGTTGTTGTATGACATTTTTAAAAAAAACCTATGAATTGGTGGACATTTGTCACAAGTTTTTACAATCATAGCAAATCTTTCAACCTTGGTAATAAACGTATTTTTAAACAAAGTAAAACACATCTTGGGTTAAGAACATAATCAAGAAATCTATATATCATTTTGGTGGAAGTTAAGAAGTGAGCTGAAGAGTATAAATAAAGGGTGCTTCTTTTTTGGAGGCTTTTTAGGGGTACAAATGCCCTGAGATTAACTGCCCCAACTTCCATTCACATATTTAGAAATGTGGGAAGGTTGGGGGTTATAATTGTATTTCACTTCAGCTATGGGCCTTACCTCTTGGTGGGGGCAGGCAAAAATGACCAGAGATTGTTAAAAAAAATTACAAAATCATATTTAAATAACCCTTAAAATCATTTGAGATATTTAGCATATTAAATTTTCCAAAGGTTGTTATACAATTGTAACCAGTTCTGAAGTTCATCTATCCTCTATGTGACAATTTACAAAGGCAAAAATAGAAAGGCTGTTTTTTTCTTATATTGGCTTATTCAATAATATTTGTTCAGCACAGTTATAGGGGGAAAACAACAGCATTTTTAAAACTCAGTACATTAAATGAACAGTATAATAGAATAATATTGAATCCAGTAATATATGAACTTAAAATCACAAATGTAAACCTTAAACTAAAATGCAATAGAATACAGAGATTTGTATAAACCATTGGAGTCTGAAATGCCTTAAAATCATAACCTCTAGTCTTTAAAGTTCCTTCGGTGTGTGTGTGTGTGTGTGTGTGTGTGTGTGTGTGTGTGTGTGTGTGTGTGTGTGTTTTAATTAATTATCCATTTAAATGTCTATTGTCCAAAGGCAGAGTGGTAAGGGCTAAGCAATGGGGGTTAAGGGATCTGCTCAGGGCCCCAAAGCTGGGAAGTATCTGAGGCCAGATTTTAACCCAGGACCTCATGTCTTTAGGCCTGGCTCTCAGTTCCTTGAGCCACCCATTTGCAACTTCAAAGTTAAAGTTGAATCTTTGGGCTGAATCTTCTCCCTGACATGCAGATGAAGTCAATGAAAGGATCAATGCAATTAAAAGATATCCTTGTAAAATAGCCATTGCTTTTAAGTCTCTGCTTGAAAATGTCTGTTTGTTCTCCTCCCTTTTTTCTCTCCCCTGCTACCATCCGCCCACATGGCCAATAGTTACCAGCTGGTAGAAATGAGTCCTGAGAGATCTGCTCCAAGGATTTGGGTTGAACAAGAATCGGGTGCACCAGAGTAGGCCAGGAACGACAGGAATGCAGGCAGGGCTGGGAGCCGGAGTGGGCAGCCAGGGTGGGCAGGTGAGCTGCAATCTGCGAACAGGTCTGGATTGGGGGCTGAATGCCTGCAGACAAAAGCGGCTGAGCCGGGTGGGGTGGGTAGCAAACAGAACAGGTCTGGATCCTGTGAGCTATATAATGACTGGAACAAGCAGCAGCTTTGCAAGGGTAAAAAAAAAAAACCTTGGCCAGAGAAAAGTGGATCAAAAAATTTTCTAGGCACTAGCTATTAAAGCTGAACTAAAGATCAGAAAAGAATCAAAAGATTGAGAGTCTTTTTCTCCCATTAGGTCGCCAACTGTAAAGATTAAAATTTAGGGGAGAATGAGGCAGGTAGAAATTAGTTTCTCTCTGCAAGGAGTATTATATTTTTTAGAGGTTTATTAAAAGTTAAGGATTAAAGAAAATACAGGATAAGAAAAATGTGCCTAGGCCAGAGAGGCCTAGACAAGATAATCTCATATCATGGAAGAGCTGCATCCGCCCCAAAAAGGAAGTCCAAAAGAGACACAAAAGCCTTTGCAATCAGGTTAAATCCCTTCTCAATCTTGGCCCACCTGAGAATTCAGTGAGATTACAAAGCATTTTGGGGAAGTGGAGCAAGGGCTTGTGGGGATTGAAGTCCAAAGTTCAAGTCCATTTTTACATCACTATGCTAATAGATCTTAACTATATTAACCCAACCAATCTGGTCTGCAAAGACCTGCTTCTCCCTTAACAAAGTCAAAGCTATCATCTCTTCCTATTTTATCTAAAACCCCAAATTTTTCCCTATCTATCTTATTCTAAATTATTAACTTATAAACAGGAGAAATAAGTCAGATTTCTCTTCTCTGCTGCTTAGATGAAAAAACAGTTTTAGAACCTCCACAGATTTTCTCCAATCACAAATCATACTCTCTTCTGCCCAATTCTGAGACTTGCACTGGTACTGCAAACAATAATCTCTTTCCCTTCTCTGGCCTAATAGATAAATTTTTATATGAATTCACTGAAATTTTCCAAGCTTGCAGAGTGACTCTTTGGACCTCCTTCCTTGGACAGGGTCAGCCCGAACAGTGAAACAGTGAGATGAACTGCTTTTTCTCAAAGCTCCTTGAGAAAATTCTCTTTTATCCATCATCTGTCTCTGAGATTCCATTCAGATTTAAAGAAAATAAACTTATTAATCTCTCTTGTGTATCTATCAATAAATTAGGCAACTTAACTATTTCCTAATGAACTCTTAATTAATTAATGAATATTTCTCTATTCCCATGACCATTTGTTACTTGGGGAATGGCTTGATTTTTTATACAATTGATTTAACACCTTTTAAATTTGAATAATAAGACCTTTGATAATAAAATTTCCCCAATTTATTGTCTCTGTTCTAATTTTGGTTGCATTGATTTTGTTTGTATAGAAACTTGTTAATTTAATATAATCAAAATTATTCATTTTACATTTTGTACTGTTCTCTAACTCCTGCTACATTTTAAATTCTTTCCTATCCCATAGATCTGACTGATATACTATTCTATGTTCACCTAATTTGTTTATAATTTCCCTCTTTATATATAAGTCATTTACCCACTCTGAGTTAATCTTGGTGCACAGTGTAAGATGTTGATCTAAACCTAATCTCTCCCATTATGTTTTCCAATTCTCAACCAGTTTTTGTCAAATAGTGGATCCTTTTCCAAAAGCTTGGATCTTTGAATTATTAAACACTATCTTGCTACTGTCATTTACCCAAGTCTATTCCATTGATCCACCCTTCTATCTCTAAGCCAGAACTATATAGTTTGGATGATCACTGCCTGATAGTATAGTTTGAGATCTGGTAAAGTTTGGCCTCCATCCTTCATATATATATAATTTCCTTCATATTCTTGATCTTTTGTTCTTCCAGATAAACTTTGTAATATTTTTTTCTAATTCTATGAAAAAAGTGTTTTGTTAGTTTGATAGCTATAGCACTGTATAACTAAATTAATTTAGGTAGGACTGTCATTTTTATTATATTAGCTCATCCTACCTATGAGCAATTGATGTTTTTTCTAATTTTTTATCTAGTTTTATGTATGTGAAGAGTGTTTTGTAGTCATGTTCATATAATTCCTGAATTTGTCTTGCTATATAGATTCACAGATATTTTATCATATCTGGAATAATTTTAAGGGGAATTTTTTCCTAACTCTTGCTGCTATTTTTGTTGGATGAATATGAATGCTGATGATTTGTGTGGGTTTATTTTGTACCCTACCACTTTCTAAAATTATTGTTTATTTCTACTAATTTTCTTGTTGATTTCCTTGGATTCTCTGGGTTATACCATCATGTCATCTTCAAAGAGTGATATTTTAGTTTTATCATTGTATACTTTGATTCCTTCAATTACTTCTTCTCTAATTGATACTCCTAGCATTTCTAGTAAAATATTAAATAATAGTGGTGATAATGACAATCCGTGCTTCACTCTTGATGTTACCCGGAAGGCATATAACTTATCCCCATTGCAGATAATTTTAAATAAATATTGTTTATTATTTTGAGGAATGGCTCTTCTACTCCTATACTTCCTAGTGTTTTCAATCAGAATGGGTTTTGTATTTTGTCAAAGGCTTTTTCTGCATCTATTGAAAAAATCGTGTGATTTCCACTAATTTAGTTGTTGATATGGTCAATTATGTGGATAGTTTTTCTAATATTAATTAGCCCTTGCATTTCTGATATAAATCCTGTCTAGTCGTGGTGAATAATCCCTGTGATAGCTTGTTGTAGCCTTTTAGCTACTATTTTATTTAATATTTTTGCATTTATGTTCATTAAGGATATTGGTCTATTGTTTTCCTTCTCTTTTTTAGGTCTTTCTGACTTGGGAATCAGTACCATATTTGTTTCATAAAAAATAAGTTGCTGAGACTCCCTTTTTGCCTATTTTATTGAATAGCCTATTTGTCAAATAATTGAAATCATTGTTTCTTTGTTGTGTTTTTTAACTGACTACTTTTGGATAATCAGATTATCTAATTTCCAATTCTTTTTTTTATTTTCCTCTCCATTTTTCTTTACTAATTATAATTTTTATTTCATTATGACCTGAATAAGTTGCATTTATTATTTCTGCTTTTCTGCATTTGTTTGAAATTTTTTATGCTCTGGTATATCATTAATCTTTGTGAATATACTGTGTCCTGCTGAAAAGAATGTGTTTTCTCTTTTTATCACTATTTCCTTTTTCCATATGTGTATAAAACCTATTTTTAAAGATTGTATTCACATCTCTTACTTATATCTTATTTATTTTTTCATTTAATTAATTTTGTTCTGATAGCAGAATGTTTAGGTCTCCCACTAGTATAGTTTTACTATCTATTTCCTCCTAAAGCTCCAAAATTTTCTCCTTTAAAAATCTGGATATTATACCATTTAATGAATGCATATTGAATATTGCTATTTCTTCAATTACTATACTGCCTTTTATCAAGATGTAATTACCTTCTTTATCTCTTTTAATCAGATCTACTTTTATTTTGGTTTTGTTAGTTATCATGATTGCAACTCCTGCCTTCTTTTTTTATTATCCATATTACATATTTATGACCAGTTGTGAGATTTCTAAAGAGAAAAATAACTGTATACTTCATTGTAAAGAATTTATTTTTCACAATATTTTGTAGAGAATTGAAATTCAGAGATAATTCTCTAAGTTGTAATTTTTTATTCTAACTGTAATTGAAGACATGCTGCATCCTACTCACAGAAGCATAAGTACAATCCAAATTCTTGTTACATTGACAATACTGCTCCCAAGACCCAATCTCTAGCAGCAATGGGACTTAGAAATATTAAGTAGTTTTGTGAATAATAATAAATTATATTCTCATAAAAATCCTCTGACTTGTAAACAAGAATCTATACAAATTGTATTGAGATTCTGAGGCACCAGCAATGCGGCCTTCCTTGACATATAGGCTGGCCTATCATTTTCCAATACATAACCACAGCAAGTTTTTCTCTTTTAATTCCTCCTACATGAATCCACAATATAGACCACTTGTGTTAATCTAAAAGAGAAACAGAAGAGAAGAACAGATAAATGATCTGGGCATGAAACAAATAAAAACACTAGGAAAAGAACATATTAAAAATTCCCAATTAATTACCAAATTATGAATTCCAATAAAGGAGACATTAATCAAATTGAAAGAAAAATAAACTAATTAATGAAATTAGATGCTAAATATAAGTAAAAGGAGGTAATTGACTAATTTAATTAAGAGAAAGAAAGAAGAAAATCAATTACCAGCATCAAAAGTGAGAGTCCAATTCAGCACCAATGTAGATCAAATTAATACAATTATTAGGATATACTTTGACAAGTTATTTGCCAGTATATCTAAGCATCTAAATGAAATGTTTAGATGTTGGCAAAAAAAAAATTCTCCAGGTTGACAGAAAAGGAAATAGAATACTTAAATAACCATATCTCAGAAAAAATAAATTGAATAAGCCATCAATGACATGCCTAAAAAAATTCTAAAAACCAGATGTATTTACAAGTTAGTCAATGTTTGTATCAAACATAATTAGTAACAATTAACACTGATAATATGTGAAACATTTGGAAATGTAGGCAAAGAATGAATACTACCAATTTCCTTTAACAAAAAAAAATTGTGCTGCTGATAACCCATGCTTGGAAAAGCATAGAGAAAGAAAGCTAAAGACCAATTTCTCCTATAAATATTAATGAACATAATTTAAATAAAAATACTGGCAAAGGAAATACAATAACATATCACAACTATACACTATGAGCAAGTAGTATTTATACTGTGAATTCAGGGTTGGCTCAATATTAAGAAATTATAAGTATAATAGACCATATAAACAAAAGAAATAAAACTAAAAATCATAAAATTATATAAAAATAGACAGAAAATACTTCTGAAAAATATAGTATTCCTTCCTTTTGAAAATACTAGTAAATAAAGGAAATTGAAGCTTTCCTTAAAATAATATATATCTAAAACCATCATTAAGCATTATTTCTAATGCAGATAAATTAGAAAATTAGGTCAAAGGTCACTCAAGGGTGCCTTTTATCAGCACTATTATTTAATATTCTTCTAGATATGCTGGGTATGACAAAAAGAGAAGACAAGGGATTTGAAGAAATTAAAATAGGCATTGAGAAAGTAAAACTCTCACTTATTCCAAATAATATGGTGCTATACTTGAAGAAACCAAGAAAGTCAATTAAAAATATAGTTGAAACAACTTGTTACATTTTCAAAGTTTCAAGATGTAAACTAAAACCACATATATCATCTGCATTTCTATATGCTATTTTAAATATATGGTTTGCCTGAATATTAAATTGGTGGTCACCAGGGATTTAATTTCTAAATCCCAAAATGAATTACTAAAGTAAAATGGAATTACAATACTTTATTTTACAATAGAGGGAAGATATTAAGGAATAGAGAAAAGAGGAGAGAGAGAGAGAGAGACAGAGAGACAGAGAGAGAGAGAGAGAGAGACAGAGACAGAGAGACAGAGAGAGAGAGAGAGAGAGAAAGCGCACTTCCTCTGAAACAGTTAGAAATTTTAAGGCACCATTCAGGGGAAAGGCATCTCTTGGGCCTTCTTGTAGGTTCACACCTCCAGAAAGGGCAAGGAAAGAAGTCAGTGTTTATATTCATCATGATAAATATCTAAAAAGAAAGCAGTCTGAGGTCTCCTCCATGGGCTCCTCCAGGGGTACAGTTCCACAGTCAAGTGTCTTTACTCTAAGACTGAGTGTCTGTCTTCTAGTCTCTCCTCAACTGTCTCTCTTCAATCCAATTCTGAGTGACTCTCTTCACTCTGACTCTGAGTGACTGTCTCTTTCACTCCAAGATGAGAGTCTCTCTTTACTCCCTCTGAGAGTGTCTTCCAGTCCAACTTTGAGTGATTGATTGATCTCTGTGTGTCTGTTTCCACTGTTTAAAGACCTTTTTCCTCTTGTGTCACCTCTACTAAATTTCACTTCTACCAATCACAGTCGACACTTTTCTCTAGGACTACTCTTTCTTTCACACATGGGTCACAGATCTCCCACTTAATGTTTGAAATAGGTGTTCATATCTTTTTGCACCTTTTGTAGTTAGTTTATACCTTTTTGTGGTTAAAATGGATAGATCTACTTTATTTACTGGGTTTACACTTTGGGGATTAAAATCTAAAAGTAGACAGGCAATTACAATTTAATCTTCACATTAAAGGAAGAGCTAAGTACCTTCATTGTTATAATCAGAGGTGAACTAAATCCAATCTTCACAGTTACTATAAAAAACCAGGAGGAAGAGACAGAAAGATAAATTCCATGTAAAATAATTGTAGATGGATATAACATTTTTGAGAATCTATCTACCCAGACATGACAAGGAATTCCATAAAAGTCATTACAGAACACTTTTCACACAAATAAATGTCAATTCAGACAAATGGAGAAATATTAATTGTATGTGAGTAGGCTGAGCCAATATAATAAAAATCATGATTCTGCCTAAATTAGTTTATATATTACATTCTATAAAAATCAAAATTCCAAAAATTATTTTGTAAACCTAGAATATAATAGCACAACTCACCTAGAAAATAGTTTATGAATATAAATGAAATCAATGAAAAAATATAAGGAAGGTGATCTACCAGTATCATATTTCAAACTATTTCAAAGCAATGATCATCAAAACAGTCTCACACTGGTTAAGAAATAGAGTGATAGATCAGTGGAGATTAGGTATATAATACAAAGTAGTGAATTGTAAGAATAAACCAGTGTTTGATAAGCTCAAATTTCCAAAAATTTTAGGAAAAGATTTATTAGTTGCCAAAAACTACTAAAAAACTGGGAAGCATTTGTACAGAAAATAGTTATAGATCAGAATTTTTCACGATATACCAATATAATATCAAAATGGATGCATGATGTAGATATTATAGTTGATATAACAAGTAAATCAGAGGAGCAAGAAATAGTTTACCTGTGAGATTTATGGATAAGTGAAGAATTTATTTTTAAATAATAGATGTTATTATAGAATGTAAAAGTGGATAATTTTGATTACATAAAATTTAAAAAGTTTTTATTATATTTTCTCAGAAACAAAAAATAAAATTAAGATTAGGAAGGATGCAAGAAATATAAAAATATTTTACAAACAATTTCTTTCATAGAGGCATACAGAGAGAACTGAATCAAATTTATAAGCATAAGGGTCATTCTCTAATTTATATATAGCCAAAGGTTATAAATAGATAACTTTGTGAAGAAGAAATCAAAATTAATTATATTGATAAAAATTGAAGTCACTATTAATTAAATAAATGCAAATTAAATAAATTCAGGAGATCTCCTTACAAGTATCAGTTTGACTAATATGTCATAAAAAGAAATAGCAAGTGTTAGTTAGGATGTAGATAAATTGCAACACTAATGCACTTTTGGTGGAATTGTGAATAGATCCAATCATTGTGGAGATCAATTTGAAGCTATGTCCAAAGAGCTTTATAACTGGGCATGTTTTTTTCACCCAGAAATATCATTACTAGTTCTGTACCCAAAAGACATCAAAGGCACAGGACTTGTCATCCATTGGACCTCCCCTGGAAGTCCTCTTTGGCACATATTTCAAAAGACAATGTAGACTTAGAGCTCTTAACTCCTCCCTCATTACTTCATCATAGTATAGATGGAGCTTTAATTAATTAGGGAAATGTCCATTCACCTTACTTTCAAATGGGTGAAAGTTGACCAGCTAGAGAAATGTGGTTAATTTACCTTTCCTTGGCAAGTTAAGAATTTTAATGTCAAGGAATTTATGAAACCCAGTCATGGATTATTTGAAGCCTGAACTATTTCAGCCTGACTTGTAGAAAATTAATGATTTCCCCCAAAATATTACTAATAAATAATACAATTCAACAATAATTTTTCTCCATTCTGATTTAAGAAAGTTATAAATTAATTTTTTTGTTAAATGGTGTTATTACTCTTTTTTTAATCAATAAATTTTTGCATTTTAATCTATCATCAGCTATACTCTGGAATTCTGGGAATCCTCTCCTCAAACACACTTTCATTAAGTCACTCGCAATATTTAAAAAAAAAATAGTTATCTGTTTTGGAAGATGACTGCTCAAACTGGCTATTTTGTGAATGTGGGGAATTCCAATTAGGAAGTCATTCTCCATCAATGCATGTACACATTTGCTTTGAAACTTATTGTCTTAAATATTTACCTGGAGGTACAGAATGAATAAGCAAAATGCCCATGGTCACACAGCTAATATTTGTCCAAAGCAAACCATGCCATGACTGAATTAATCTATTTGTATGTAGTTTCCTTCTCTGAGTGCTGAAATACTTGTCAAAACCTCATTCTAATGGACCAGCCAGTCCAGACCAAGAGTCAGAGATTTCCAATATTTCTCACACTTAAAAGATTGTTTCACAAAGAAAAGAAGGTAACCAGGATTCCAAGGTCCAGTCATATTTTACAAAGTTGAGTATTTCTGGTCTAGCTGTTGTGCCTTCACAATTCAGCACTCTATCTGAGCTTGAATTTGGCCTCATAATTCATGAGAAGCTAAAGGATGGTGAGCTATTTGTCATACATTGAGTCACAAGCATAGAGTTTTCAAGACATTTCAATCCCTAAATATGATACTACCAGTATGGATTAAAATGACTCAAAAACTCTTTGCTTGTGACTTAATATATAAACTTATATTATAATGTAATATATTATAAACCACACAAATTTAAAGATTGCTTCTTGGCTCTTTTCTCAGTCTTTTAACCTGACATTTTTTTACATACAGACCATATTAAGTTAATATTTATTAATTTATGGACTCTAAATTATAGCAGTCAGACAAAAGAAAATGTTTGTGCACTTATACTCTCACACAATCAACTTTACTGGATTGGACTTCCAATTTACACTCAATCTCATTGATTTGGTGAACTATAGTGGCAACTCAAAATGTTAATCATAGTTGAGCAGGGATTATTGGTCACTACACTTAGTTTATAAAGCAGATAATCAATTTGTTATTAAGTTGTTGAGGTTTTGTGAAATATAATAAATAAATACCAGCTATATTTTAATTCATTTCAGTTATATATTATTTTTATGCTTCTTGAAATCTATGGATAAGTAATGGGACAAATTATGCTTTCTAGGAAAATAAATAGTAGGATATATACTCAACCTTATACTTTGCATTTTGAGGATGAAATTGTTCCTCATAATTGAAACTTTCCCTCTTCATAATTGGCAATGTGCTATTTTTAAAAGCATATTTTCTTCTTAGCATGAAATTTTCCATTGAAAATTTGCTATAAAATTAGTTCTCAGCACCTGACACTGATTGCAGAGAATAAGAGCACCCTAAATATATGATAATTTATAGTTAAGTGTCTAAACACTTTAGGCAACCATCTATTAGTCATCACAATATGTTATTAATGCCTTAGAATATTTTATGTGAATGTTTTGAAAGACAGTGAAGTTGTGGGAACTTCAAAGGGAAGAGCTATGGAGTATAGTGGCCAAATGATAGTTATAATTTATAAAACTATGCTTCAAGCACTATACAAAATATTTGACATTTATTAGCTCCTTTGATTCCCACAGGTATCCTGGATGGCAGGTGCTATGATCATCTTCATTTTATAGATAAGTAAACTGAAGCAAATAGAAGTGAAATCATTTGCCCAGGGTTAAAAACTGAGTTAGTGTCTGAGGCCAGAGTTTATAATCCATATCTTCCTCTCTATCTATTCCACTATCTATTCCATCTATCTGCCTCAAATATATTCTCCCCTAAATAGATTCCTTAGAAAGAACTCATAAATGGAATAAGAGGACCTTGTTGATGGAGGAGGGGTTTCAGATAAAGAAGAACACAAGGGCTGATAGACAGTTCAAGATAAGAAGGAAGTGAAGGTTCTGAGATAGAAGTGAGGTTCTGAGAAGCAGAAGCAGAACTGCAAGTGGAATGAAGATTTCTTTTTTTTTTACTCTTCACACACAAAATGGAAGTGGATAGTGCTGTATATTAACAACAATTAAACAGTAAATAGTTACTTTGTCTTGTAGGTACAAGGAGCTGAAAACATGAATTGGGAGAGCTTCATTGTTATTGGAGGAAAATAATAGTACAAAATCCAAAACATGATGTTATGACCATTCTTGTCTTTAATACTGACAGTGGAACTAACATTTGCTATTATAATCATTACTCTAGCCTGATTATGTGAGCAGACAACATGTAATGAGAACTGACATACCTGACAAATAATTGTTTTTAGTTCTAGTCATCAGTGAAATTCTCACAGTCCTCCAAGGGAAGACCTTCAAATCTACAGTGTATGTGTTCAGCACCATAGCTACTATCCAAGAATCAGTGTGAATGAAGATATTCTCCAATATTTGGCCTTATCCAACATGTTCTCATTTTACTTCTTCAGCATAGTTGTGTACATCAATGCCATCATGAAAAAAGGAAGTCTTATTGATTTCTCTGCTTGCTAGAAAGTGGCAACATGAAGTAGAATTCATGTGGTCATTCAGGTTAATAGTAAATGAAAAATCCACTCCTTTCATGGTATAATAAAACCACCTCTAATGAATTTTACACATAAGAATAGAGGTAGGGGGAAAGTATTAGTGAAGTCAATAACTTCCTACCTATGACTGAGTCCCTGGTATGTCATTGATGATTGATAGTCATAGCAGTACTGATAAAATAGTGACTTCATCTAGTTCTTTATAATTTACCTTAAGCTAGTCAGTCATTTCTGAGTTGTCACCCAGTTTAGCACATGGGTTGTGGATCTCCCCTCATTTAAGGAAATGTGGGGGTAAATTTGCTTCTGATGATTAAATATAAAAGTGGGCAAGGGGTCAGTTAATTCCATCTTCACAATCCCCACTGTGATCTTTTGGGAGAATAGTTTCCCCACTGGATCATTTAGTATAGGCATCTTTTACCCCTAAAAATCTTCTATCGGTGCATACAATATTGTACCTTCTAAGGGGAAACTAAAATAGTTAGAGATAAGAGGGAAATTGAAGAGAGATAGGGAAAAAACAATGCTTCCTAAGCATATTGACAAAAAGTCAATTGGAGGGGGGCAGTTTCCTTTGGCATAAAAGTTCACATTCCAAATAAATGCATTTAATCCCCAATCCCCTTCACTTCAATCAATTGCACCCCAAAGTTCATTCTGGATCTTCTGATACAGGTTTATGCAGGCATCTTTCTGCAAACAGTTCATTTTCTGAATTCAAGGAGTTACAAAGCTTCTTTTTCTGAAAATTTTCTCATATAAAATTTTAAATCATGGAATTTATGAAAAGTACAACTCCCCTCTGAGGAGGGTGTTGACCAACATCCAGATCAATTTTGTATACATTGTTGAGTTATGGGGTTTATTAATCAATATTCAAAAGAATAAGAAAAATTAATAGAAGAAAAATTAAACCTTTGGAGAAAGAAAAAATTAAAAATCAGAATCAAAATGTTGAAAATCTATGTATATAAAAATTTCTGAGTAAACAAGAATAAATTCATAACAGGCCCTTTATTAGGATCCAATTAAAGTAATTTCTATCCCACAAGTCTGCAGGAAAAGATGCAGGAATATTGCACTTACCTGTTTTCAGCCAGTACTACAGGAATTTGCTATACTATAAGAAAGAAAAAAAGGACTAGATTTTCTGTGTACGAGGAAGTGTGTTTCCCTGGTCTTATTTTACCTTCATACTTGGGGACAGGGGGACTCAGCTTGGCAGTCAAACTTTGGTACTTGTCTGAATGTGGCACTGAGAGGATGTGTATCTGTTATATGTCAAACAACTGAAACCTCAAACCTCAAACAAATCCTCTGTCTTGGCACAGAATTTCATCAATTGCACAAGGATTGATTGCTTCTTTGATCTTGTACTTATAGACACTGTGCAGATTCTCATCAATCCCATTGGGATTGGTTGGTCTCCTTGACCTTGTGCTTCTTGGCACTGTAAAATGGCTCATTTGTTCCCTTCAACCAGAATCAGAACAATCATTAATCACAGTCCCATAACATTTTTCAATAAGTGGCAGGTTTCCATCATCTAAAGCTTTTGGATATACATTAATATTAGAACAAATATATTTTAATTTATATAACTTCAATATCAAAAAAAGATTAATATTGGTAATGTGCTTTAAGTACAAAAATAAAAAAAATCAAATACTCTAATGCACATAAAAGGAAAAGCAATGATTATATATATGTATATATATATATACATATATATATGTGTGTGTGTGTGTGTGTGTGTGTGTGTGTGTGTGTGTGTGTGTAGAAAGAGAGAGTTCACAATCAGTGACATACTGTTTGCCAAGGGGAGGCAGAATACAAAGGTTTCTCACTCAAAAATGATATTCATTTCCTCTTTAACTTTGCCATGATCCACAGTGTAAGTGTAAATGATTTTCACCAAGTAACAGCTTTATAAAACAGTAGTATAACAGGTAATGCATATTCAAAGAAGTACCAAAATTTGCAGAATCATACCAGGCCATATAATGACAATAGCAAACAAACCCTCTATCATTATGATTTACATGAGTTGCTGTGACATTAAAAAATAAAACAGAACTATGAAGCTCATGGATCTAGCAAATCTTTCAACCTTGGCTGAGATATTTTTTAACAAAGTCTATTACTGTCATCATTCCAAAATGTGACAGAGGAGCCCAGGGAGGAAAAAAAAAACACAACCTCTATACTGCTGACAAAAACCTTTTGGGTATAAAATGTCACCAAGAATCTAGATCATTCTGGTTAAAGGATAAAATAAGCTGAAGATATAAAAGCTACTTAGGCTTCTTGGGAAATGTTCCCTCTTGGTGGCTATCCAGAGTTACCATACTCCCTAGGAAAACCTTCCCACCTCCAGGATGAAACTGTAAAAGTCATAAAAGTCATATCTTTATATGTTTTATGCATTACATTTTTCATTATTGTGGATATGGGAATACAATAGAGCTATAGCACTTCACTTCAGTTACTAAATGGACCCTTATTTTTTGTTAAAAGCAACTCAAAGGCAGTCAAAATCAGTCAGAGGTAAGGACACTACTAGATATCAGAAAATAAACTTTGAAAACCCCTTAAAATCAATTAAAATTCCCAGGTCATTAAATTCTCCATAGGTTGTATATAGATTGTAGCCGGTTTGATGGAGTCCATCCATCATCATCTATGTGACAATTAACAAAGGCAAAAAGGAACAAAAGGATGTCAAGGCAACATATGATCTCAATTAATCTGATGACAAACCCAGCATCCATAAAGACCTATGATTTTGCCATGGAAAAGGGTTTGCGCAAGTTTTTTATGGACTTTTACAATGGCATTTTCTCCAGTCTAATCATAGGGGAAGGTGCAAATATAGACAATGTAACAGAATATAGCTAATGGCCAAACAGAGTAACTTCAAATGATTCAGTGTGACATAAGATATTAGATTAGACTAATATGTAAACTTAAAAAACAAAGTTAAAGTTTAAAACAAACAATCAGCAAATACAATATACGTGACAGGATACAGACACTAAATTCAAGAGTCCTTTTCTTCAATTCTGCTAGTTGTGTTAAAGACTTCTTCATTATTTTGGAGGAGAACAAAACTGGAACCATTAGCATCAATAAAAAAATGGAGAATAAAAGGCTTAAAAAGTCACCTCCAGAATCTTTAAGTTTCCTTCCCCTCCCAACTATTATCATCCATTTAGATTCCTTTCGTCACACTTTTTGGGTTCCCCATAGTGTGGATGAACCCCATATTGAACATGTAGTAGAGATTAGGAAGGTCAAAATGACAAGTAAGATGAATCTCCCCTCTGAAACTGAGAATTACTTAAGCTAATTCAAGGACCAGGGTACCCATTAGCAGCAGTAAGAGAAGATACTCTAAGCTGTCCTGGAATGGGAGCTATTTGAAATAGGCAGGAAACTGAGCCAAACTTGTAATTCTGCTTTTTGTCAGAAGGTGGCACTACTGGCTAGGGGTTAGGGTCAGAGTGTGGTCTTTTTTTCAGACAGATTTTAATTTAATTAACTTTTTGGGCAGGGGGAAAAAAACCAAAACAACTTTAACCTGAGACTGAGTTTATGAGGGGCAACTGGAGGCAGCCAAATCTTTGTACAGCTTGTAGTTTAATTAAAAGTTTTAAGAGAGTTTTATCTTCTCTCCTTTCCCCTAAGAGTAAAACAATAATAGGACCATATGCTTCTTACCATGTGCTTCCTCTGTGCAAAATACAGATTTTCTTAGTTGTCCCAGGCAATAAGAGTTTTTATAGTTATTCATTTTCCTCATTTGGGCTCTAAAAGACCCTTAGGGTAAAAAGGACCATTTTTTTGGTTACTTTAACACTGCTCTTCCTAACTGATCTCTCTGGGTAAAACCACCCATATAAGTTAATGCTAGGGTCACATGGCACTTAGTAAAAAGGAGAAAAACAGACTTGCAGGACCAAGACATAGCTAAAACTTTGTTAATATCAGCTTACTAGTTAATCTCTCTAATAACAAATGCTGAACTAGACTCACTAACTTTCTCCAGTACTTGGGAGGGTTGTTTTTTTTTTTTTGAGCTGTGAGATAGACTTATGTTGGCCAGAGCAGAGATGCTTCCCCTCTAAGGACAGGAGGGGGTAAGCATTTCCCCAGATTATCCCTTAGGGCCCATTCAGTAAGATAAAAACAGCTGTGTTCTATTTATTTTAAGGGGAAAAGGGTAAATACTTAGATTTACCTTTATGTGACAACTGTGGTTTGTAGAACCAGCTATGCAGAAAAGGTGACAAATTGAAGGAAAAGTCCAGAAAATTGAGGGAAATTGAGGGTATTCTTACAACCCCTGTGGTCTGCCAGAATGTAAAGGTTAAAAACTAATTAAAGTTGAACTAAATGTATAAGAAATGTGGTAGTGGAAAGTAATATATCTCAAGTCAAAATGACTTTTATAGGAGTTTTATTTATTAAATAGAGGGAAAGAGTGAAAGTAGAGAAATGAGAAAGAAGGCAGAGTAAGGATTCTAGCTTAGTGAGTAAGACTATTTGCTCTGGCCCTGGCTCTACTTCAGCAGGGCTCCAGAACCCCCACTTGGAGGGCATAGGGATAAATTAAGCAAGGGCTTCAGCTATGTGGCCTCCTCCTCCAAGCTGTCAGAGGGTTAGTCCCTCCAGTCCCACTAGTCCCTACAGAAGCCTGGAAAGGACTCAGCATTTTCACTCACCCACATGATAGTCCTAAACAAAAATCCAAGAGCAGTCTGAGGTCCCAAGCTAGAACTCTTCCCAGGCCAAGTTTGAAGGAGAAAGAGAACTGGTCACAGGAAGTTACAACTACTTTTAAAGAACCTTCTTTTTGTCACCTCCTGTGCCTTCCTTCAACTTGACATGGACAAATCACAGTTTTAGAATTTTCTTAGGACTGCCCAGGGGGCAGTCAATTGTTTTTGAATTTTCACCCAATTTAGTACATGAGTTGTGGACCTCTCCTCACTTAAGGAAATGTGGGAATGTATATGATTCTGGTGATTAAATCTAAAAGTGGGTGATGGCAGAGTCAATCCCATCTTCACACTTGGTGGCTAAAGTCCTTTCCTGATTTTAGCACATCATATACACTTCTAAATTTGCACCTATAGTTTCAAGTAGAGATCCTTGGACTCTGAGTACTTGTTTTTCTTCATCCCCATCATCATATTACTTCACTTGAATTTTTACAATTTTTTTAGTTATATCTAATCTTTCACTGTGTGGTCTTTAACTATCTCTAGTTGCTAAATACATCAGGCCAGTTCACTTTGGGTCTTAACTTTCTCACTGTTCATTTTTTTCTATGATAACAATAGAGAGATGAAATGATTGTGTTTTTTGCCCTTCCTGTCAATTTCTTCCAGCACCCTATGAAATAATTTCTCTCTTAATTAACGGGGACCTACTCTTTGTTTCATCAAGAGAATTGCCTATATATCACCAGAAAGGCTTCCCCCCCCCCCCCCCCCCCCCCCCGCTCAGGGTTGCAAGGTGCTATATTTAGCTATCTGATCATTCCATCTTCTGCATTTTCAGCACTCTTCCCATTCTTCATGCACAAATATGAGACATAATGTCATCCTGCTCTAATTGCCAATTCTCCCAAATGTTAGCAGTTGGCCTGAATCAGCCCAGTACCCTCTTAGTTTAGGTTCAAGTTAGAACAAAGAACAAAGTTAAAACAAGTTTGAAACTTTTAGGTTATTCCACCATTAAGGAAAAGAAGCTTACTTTGAAATTGCTAGGCATTCAATAAGCACGTTCTAGTACTTAATGTAAAATCCAAATGGTCAACACTAGACATTTAGGCAAAGAGTTGATATGACCTTCTTTTCCATGGAAAGAGAGCTAAGGATATTGCTTGTTCCCAATGGATTGTAAACCATATCATTTGAGGGATATTCTAAATCTGTGAGGTCACACATGCTTTTGCATCTTTGAGGAAGAGAAATAAAGTACTTTCACACTTTCCAATGAATCAAAATATAAGAAAGGACACCTATTTCCTAAAACCAAAGGAGTTTAGAATATTGAAAAGAATACTGAACTTGGAGTCATGTGTGCTGAGTTTAAAATCCCATTTCTACTTTGACTGCCAGTGTGACCTTGGATTAATGCCTTAAACTCTCTCAACCTCATTTCCTTTACCTGTAAAGTGAGAGTTTAGCAGTAGCAGAGAGTTTAGTAGTAGCAGTAGGTAAATTCCAAGGTGCATTTTGAATATAAATCTATGATCACAAGCTAATAAAAATTGAAGAAAGATTGAGATTGCAAATTCAGATAATACAAGTTTTATACCAATTTATTACACTAGTTACATTGCTGAATTATTTATTCAGTTGTTTTCAATAGTGTACAACTTTTTATGATGCCATTTGGAGATTTTTGAGAAGAGATACTGAAATGGTATGGCATTTCCTTCTCCCAAAGCATTTTACAGATAAGGAAACTAAGGCAAACAAGATAAAATAATTTTCCCAGGATCATTCAGCTAGTAAGACTCTGAGACCAGATTTTAACTCACTGATGAATATTTCCAAATACTCTCAGAAAGGAGTAACTTTCAAAAATTTCAGTTTCTTCATTTGTAAAATGAGAAATGTGTTTAAAGGCCAAATTAGTAATTAGATGTAAAATAATGGAATAATGATAAAAAATAATAGGTAACATTTAAATAACACTTGCTATGTACTTCACAGTATCCTAAGGGCTTTATGTACATCTTATTTGATATGCACAGTATTCATGGAAGGTAGGTGCTATTATTATTCCCATTTTCAGTTGAGGAAATTTAGTTGGAAAGAGGTTAAATGACTTGTTGACAGTCACATTGTTCTAAGTGTCTGAATTCAGTTTTGAACTTAATTCTTTCTGACACTAGGCCCAGAATTTAACCCATCATACTACCCACATTCCTCAAATGATTTACAACATTATATTTTCATATTTTGTTGTTAATAATATCAATGGGTTTGTGCTGAATGACATGCAAGAAACAAAAAAAAAAGAGTAAAGAATTTCATAAATACTTTTATGAGATTCAGCAGACTAGACAAGGACAAAGTTCTCTGATTCACTTAGTGTCATAGATTATTAAGATTGTTTGAGAACAAATTAAACAAAGGAATAAAGAAGATTCTCTTCCATTTTATAAAAAAAATTTAAGGAGATATGGAATGTATCTCAATTATGAAAATTATGTTTGCTTTTTTTTTAAATCTACCCTTCTCATAATTATTTCTCTTCCATTTTCTATGAAATCTTATCTCTACATCCATACTCTATTAGCCTTCTGGATGCCAAATGTCCCCAGAAACCTGGATTTCTCTTCTTCTGAGACAAGATGCTTTCCGTGGGGGTACAACATATTTTCAGAGGCAGTGCGATCTCTAAGGAAATCCTTGTATGTTGTATCCATCAAAAGACTTTATTTACAATTATAGAATGAATATCTATCCCCACACCAAAGGTGTACTTAAGTGGGACCATCTCCTATGACTAAATCAAATTTCCTCCATCACCCTCTTCTCATTCATTCATTTCTTTTGCCCTTCTACTGTAGCCCTTCATTCTTGAAAGTTTATTTTAATACCTGTTTGTAATTAACAGTTATTTTACATTTATTTTTTTCTATTTTTGAAACTGTTAGGATACAGCTCCTTTCTACTATTTCTCTTTTCTTTTTCACACTATCTCTTTCTTCAAGTTCAGCACAAAAATACCTTGATTTATCTATAGAAAAGTTTATTGGCTTTATGCCTCACTTTCAGGCTTAACTCTGATATCTGTGTGAATTCATCATCAATCCTAGTTATTTAATTTATGCTTTCATTATTATCCATTATGTACTTTTGGAAAGAAATCACTTAATTCTTTTAAAAATAATTTAAACTCTGATTTCACATTTGCGGCATCTCTTTACTTTTTTTTTCTATTCTCACATTACCTCTATTTTCCTTTATATAGCACACTTTGCATGTATTTGTCACTGTGTTGGTTCCTCCTGTAAAGATTAAAATTTAGGGGAGACTGAGGCAGGTAGAAATTAGATTCTCTTTGCAAGGAGTATTATATTTTTAGAGGTTTATTGAAGAATAAGGATTAAAGAAAATACAGGATAAGAAACATGTGCCTAGGCCAGAGAGGCCTACATAAGACCTCACCTACATTATGGAAAGAGCCACATCTGCTCCAAAAAGGAAGTCCAAAAGAGACCCTCAGTAGGGGGAGAACTCCTTTAAATAATCATTTGTGTTCTCACCCAGGCAAGAATTCAGTGTGATTACAAAGCACTCTGGGGGCTAGCAAGGACTCCTGGGGAATGGAGTCCAGAGTTCAAATCTCAATTTTACATTCCACCCGTTTGATCCTCTGGGAAGAAGACCTTCCTCAAAGGATCATAAAAAACATAATCAATTTAAAGATTACAATAATTTGAGGATAAGAGAAAAAAAGAACAAAAAAATAATTGCTAGACGCATTGACAAAAGCCAGTTAGGGGGCAGTCCCCTTTGGCATGAAAATATACATGCAAATAAATGTTCAATCAACCACACCCAAAGTTCAATTTTTGTGCAGCTGTCTGGTTTGGAGGCTTCTTCAAGGTGGCTTCTCCAACAGTTCAGTTTCTGGATTCAGAGAGGTAGCTTCTTTTGGACTTCCATTTTGGAGCAGATGTGGCTCTTTCCATAAGGGAGGTGAGGTCTTGTCTAGGCCTCTCTGGCCTAGGCACATGTTTCTTATCCTGTATTTTCTTTAATCCTTAATCTTTAATAAACCTCATAAAAATATAATACTCCTTGCAGAGAGAAACTAATTTCTACCTGCCTCAGTCTCCCCTAAATTTTAATCTTGACAGTTTTGGTGACCTAATGGGAGAAAAAAAAAACTCTCAATCTTCTTATTTCTTTTCTGATCTTTAGGTCAGCTTTTGATATCTAGTGCCTAGAAATTTTTTTTGAGCCACATTTCTCTGGCCGAGTTTTTTTTTTTTTTTTACCCTCGCAAAGCTGCTGCTCGTTCCAGCCATTAGCTCCCAGCCCTGCCTGCCTGCCTGGCTCCTCCATCTGCTTTGGTCTGCCCACCTCGGCTGCCCGCTCCTCTCAGCCCTGCTTGTCTGATATCCGGCTCTGGCCCCGGCCCTGCCCGCCCCAGCGGTCTTTCTCTCGCTCACCTGGCCCACATGATTCAACCAAGATTGCAATCACCTGGTGACCTGCATGTCCAACAAACCCAGATCCCTTGCTGGTAACAAAATGGGGGTTGGGGGGGGGTATTGCCTCCAGGTGGGCGGCCTGGGCAGGGGAGAGAGAAGAAACAGACTTTTCAAACAGAAACTTAAAAAGCAATGGGCTGTTTAAAAGGATACCTTTTGATTCTTCTGGTAATTTCATTGACTTCACCTGCCTATCAGGGAGAAGATTCATCCCGAAGATTCAACTTTAACTTTGAAGGGGAAAATGGGTGGCCCAGCAAACTGGGAGCCAGGCCCAGAGACGGGAGGTCTCTAGTTGAAATCTGGCCTGAGACACTTCATGACCGTGTGGTCCTGGATTGGACCCTTAAACCCCATTGCTTAGCCCTTACCACTCTGCCTTCGGATAATAGACATTTAAATGGATAATTAATTTAATAAAAATAAAAAACAACCCCAAAGAACTTTAAAGAGAATAAAGGCTATATTTTAAGGCATTGCAGACTCCAATGGTTTATACAAATCTCTGTATTCTATTGCATTTTTCCTGATTTTTTGTTTAAGGTTTAACTTTGTGATTTTAAGTTTATATATTCTGTTATACTATTCATTTAATGTACTGAGTTTTAAAAATTCTGTTGTTTTTCCCCTATAACTGTGCTGAACAAATATTATTGTAATTAAGCCCATATGAAAAAAAAAAAACAGCCTTTCTATTTTGACTTTCTAAATTATCACATAGAAGATAGAGAGACTTCAGGAGTGGTTATAATTGTATAACAACCTTTGGAAAATTTAACGTGCTAAATATCTCAAATGATTTTAAGGGATTTTTAAATATGATTTTTTGGAATTTTTTTAACAATCTCTGGTTATTTTGCCTGCCCCTATCATGAGGTAAGGCCAATTTTAGCTGAAGTAAAATACATTTTATAACCCCCAACCTTCTCACATGTGAATGGAAGTTGGGAAGTTAATCTCAGGGCATTTGTATCCCTAAAAAGCCTCCAAAAAAGGAGCACCCCTTTATTTATACTCTTCAGCTCATTACTTTACTTGCACCAGAATGATATATAGATTTCTTGATTATGTTCTTAACCCAAGATGAGTTTTACTTTATTTAAAAATATGTTTAAATACCACAGTTGAAAGATTGCTACGTTTGTAAAAAACATGTGACAAATGTCCATCAATTCATAGGTTTTTTAAAATGCCATACAGCAACTTTTGTGAAATATGAAAGTGTGTTTGTTTGCTATTGTAATTAATTGGGCTATTGAGAATTTTGGGGATATTGATATCTACATATTTGTACTACTGTTCAATTCATTTGCTTCATACTTAGCATGGCCAGATATTAAGAGGAAATGGATCTCATTTTTGGTGAGAAAGCCTTGTAATCTTTACTTTCTTAGCTGACACAATGTGTCAATGATTATAAGCTATTTATTTTTAATTTTTAAAGCTCTTTCATTATTATATTTTTCTTGCATGTACAATATACTATTTGGTTTTTTCTCTCTCTTTTTATATTTCAAGCACATGTCACCAGCATTAAGCTTTTCTTTAACTTTTTGAATTTTCAGTACTACAAGTTTAAGATAATTTGCTAGTGCATGCCCTAAAAGGCTTGTGACTATAAAAATGATGCCACTAATTATTTAAAAAATTATGGGACTTTGCTTAATGATTCTGTCTGATTCCAGGACAAGATATACACGCAAGAGCCATTGTACAGAGGCAAAGAAAAGCCAATCCAGTATGGATTGATGCACTTCTAGGCCAATACAAAGGTCTTGAACCTAGTGTGAAGACTCGAGGTTACTGTGTTTAACATGTTGTTACGACATAGGCTTTCCTTGTGTCCACACTCACTCTGAAAATACTCACAGACGAGTATCCCCGAAACCTTGGCTCCCATAATCTGGTCCCCTATTCTGCCTCTCATAGTGTGGTACCTTTCTGTAATCCTGGCTACTGACTGCGTAAATGCATCATTGCTTAGATCATTTTGATTGAGCCCTGATTCAAGGACCTGTTATAGATTTATTTTTCTTTTCACTTGGAATTTTTACACATAAGACTTTGATAGTCTATATTTTCATTCAGTATTTTCTTTTTTTATTTGTATTTTTCTTATATCTTTTTAATATCTCTTGTCAATTGATTCATATACCTCATAGCTCAGCCATGCATCCCTAAGTGATCCTGTATTTTTCAATCACTCAAAACACGGGGAAATGTAAAATAAAATAATATTTTTTTAAATTGCAAAGTTTAAATTCCTTTTGAGAAGAATTTTAGGTAAAGAAGATGCTACCTCTCTGAATCCAGAACTGAACCGTTGGAGAAGATACCATGAAGAAGCCTCCAGACCAACCAGCTGCACAAAAATTGAACTTTGGGTGTGGTTGATTGAACATTTATTTGTATGTATACTTTTATGCCAAAGGGGACTGCCCCCTACCTGGCTTTTTGTCAATGTGTTCAGCAATTATTGGCTTTATTCTTTTTTTTTCTTTTATCCTCAAATTATTGTAATCTTTAAATTGAATATGTTTTCATGATCCTTTGGAAAAAATTAATTTTTTTTCAAATGATCAAACAGGGGAATGTAAAAATAGACTCGAAATCTGGACTTCAATCCCCACAAACCCTTGCTCCACTTCCCCAAAATGCTTTGTAATCTAACTGAATTCTCAGGTGGGCCAAGATCGAGAAGGGATTTAACTTGATTGCAAAGGCTTTTGTGCTCTCTTTTGGACTTCTGTTTTGGAGTAGATGTGGCTCTTTCCATAATGTAGGTGAGGTCTTGTCTAGGCTTCTCTGGCCTAGGCACATGTTTCTTATCCTGTATTTTCTTTAATCCTTAATCTTTAATAAACCTCATAAAAATACAATACTCCTTGCAGAGAGAAACTAATTTCTACCTGCCTCAGTCTCCCCTAAATTTTAATCTTTACACTCCATTAGAATGGAAGCTCCTTGAAGGCAAAGACTATGAGATTTTCTTTTGTCTCTTTTTGTATCCCCAGCAATTAATACAGTGCCAAGCATATAGTATGTGTTAAAAAAGATAATTTATTTGCTATTTTTTTCTTTCATTAGTCAGTAGAGATTGAATTCAATACATGAACTTTTCTTGGGAGCTGAATTTATTTACCTTTCTTTCATTCCCATATTTTGAGATGTTTTTAATCAAATAATCTTTCTTTTTGGGTTAGCTTGAACTATTTTTCTTTTTTGTCTTTTTGGAATATACCATTCAGTTTTTTTTTTGTGTGTGTTTTTTTTTTTTTTCGGGGGGTTTAAATATTGTAATATTCAAATTTCCTTTCTTTTATATTTATATTTGAAGGTTTTCCTTCTAGTGTTTTAAGGAATTTGTTGTTTTATTTATCACTTAGTCTAATTGGTATATGTATTACATAAAGATTCATATATGCTTCTCTTTATTCAGAAGTACTAAATTTATTATACTAATTATTTTTCATGTTCTGTGAAGTTTATAATTCTTAATTTGACTCTAGGCATCATGTCTTTGAGATTAATGCATTTTTTTTGCATAGAAGTCACATTTTCTTTTAATTTATTGCTTTTTTCTTTTACTGGGTTGTACTTTACATCAGTATATTTACATTCTTAATCTGCTATTTTCTATACTTTTTCTGCTATAAATGTTTAGATGCTAGCATTTAATCAATCTAAATTCTCTTAAGATTGTTATATCTCTATCCATTGAACTGTTCTCTAATTTCCTGCTTAATTTCAGTGATGTCTTTGAAATCCAGTTTCTGTTTCACAAGGTTTTAATTGCATTGCTGTGTATTCTACTACTTTAGATATCTATACAATCCTTTAGACTTTTTTTACTCATTTCCATCTAATTTTAATATCTTTTTTATTTATTTAGGGCCCAGGTTTTTAACTATGTTTCATTCCTCCTGAGATTTTTGATGATTTATGATTTATTTTATATCCCTCTATTGATAATTATCTTTCTCCTTACCCTTTGTTGGTGGGTTTACCTTCAATATGAAACATTAACATCCACTTTTTCCTCTCTCTGCAAGAGTATAGTATAGTGGTAGTCTCTCGGTAACCAAGAATGACTATTGTCTTTGTGCATTATCTTCTATTGATGTACCCTCATGTGGCTTTGGAGTCCAAAGGCTGAGGCGCAGAGTTTGTGTCACACGAGGCATGAAACGCCAGTTGTTACCGGAGGTGCAGTTGTGGCCTGGTGTCCGCGTTCACACACAGCAGCAAGACATCGACGTCTTTCATCTTCAAAGGTGGTGGCGGCATACTCTATTGAATTTAGGATACCTACACAAAGAACCAAAAGATTGGAAGAAATGTGGGAAGAACATCAACTGGGAAACTGTTGAGTTGGTCCCAGAACAGAATTCTGTGGATAGGGACTTGTATCTTGCCAGAGACTGGAGTCTAGTGGAAGAAAGGTGAAATCCAAGGACAAAGGATTAGTACTCTCTACTCACCTACAAGATTACTCTCTTATTTAACTTTGTTTTTGAGCTATGGATAGAGATACAATTCCTCCCAGGCAGGCCCCACTCCCATATCCTCAACACATAAGTTTTCTTTGTGCAGTCTTTTTAAAAGGGAGAAATGAATATAAACCCTTTATGATCTTTGTTCCCACTGGTCATGTGATCAGGAATACTGAGTTTCAGAGACCTATGGGATCTCAAAATTCAGTTCAAAATATTCAAGTGGAAGTGGGTCTTGAAGGATTGGGGTCCATGAAAGAGACTATGTGTGCACATGGTTTATGCACATGTAGGAATCAGGAAAGATGGAGTTATATATACATATAAATGTGTTTGTATGTACATAATATATATAAATCATGTGTAGATGCATAAGCATGCATAGATATTGGATATGCATATGTGTATATTTTTATGTAATTTATATCACAAAATTCACAGCTATTTAATATTCATCTTTAATGTACTATATACATAATAGATGTGGCATATAATTCTTTTTTAATATTTAAAATTAAGTTTTAATCAACACACATTGTAGGAGTATTGAGAAGTTTTAAAAATATATAATAGAAGGTATACAGAAGCAGATTTAGGCTCCTCACCTATCTTTTTAGACTTGATAAATTTTATTTAATTAATTGATTTTGAATATCTTTCCATGGTTTCATTATTTATGTTCTTTCCCTCGCCTTCTCTCACCCACCCCTTCCATAAACAATGAGCAGTTCCACTGGGTTTTACAGGTGTCTTTGATCAAGACCTATTTCCAAATTATTAATAATTGCACTGGAGTGATCATTGAATGTCTACATTTCCAATCATATCCCCATTGACCCATGTAATCAATCAATTGTTTTTCTTCTCTGTTTCTACACCCACAGTTCTTTCTCTGGATTTGGAAAGCATTTTTTCTCATAGATCCCTCAGAATTGTCCTGGATTATTGCATTGCTGCCAGTAGAGAAGTCCATTATATTTGATTGTACCATGGTATCTTTTCTGTGTATAAGGTTCTCCTGGTTCTGCTCCTTTCACTCTGTATAAATTCCTGGAGGTTGTTCTAGTTCACATGGAATTCCTCCAATTTATTATTCCTTATTGCACAATAGTATTCCATCACCAACAGATACCACAATTTATTTAGCTACTCCCCAATTGAAGGGCATTCCCTAATTTTCCAATTTTTTGCCATCATGAAGAGCATGGATATAAATATTTTCCATAAGTCCTTTCCTTATGATCTCTTTGGGATATAAACACAGAAATGGTATGGCTGGATCAAAGGGCAGGTGGTGTTTTAGTGTTCTTTGTGCATATTTCTAAATTGCCTTCCAGAATGGTTGGATTAATTAAAAAATCCACCAGCAATGCATTAATGTCCCAATTTTGCCACATTCCCTCCAACATTTATTACTTTCCTTTGCTGTCATGTTAGCCAATCTGCTAGGTGTGAGGTGTTACCTCAGAGTTGTTTTGATTGTTTCATGTAATTCTTGAAGAACACTTTTGCTATTGTTGGCTTAGTGGATGAAGTGCCAAGCCTGAAGTCAGGAAGACTCATTTTTCTGAGTTCAAGTCTGGCCTCAAAAACTTACTAGATATGTGACCATGGACAAGTCACTTAATCCTGTTTGCTCCCATTTCCTCATTTGTAAAATGTGCTGGGGAAGAACAAACCATCATAGAATCTGTGCCAAGAAAATACAAAATAGGGCCATGAAGAATTGAACATGACTGAAAATGACTAAACAAAAATAAATCCAATATAAATTAAAGGAAAAAGTTAATATCCCATCTAGGTCCTCTGAGGGACATAAATTAGTCATAAAGCCTCAGACTACAGATTTTTATTATCTATCCAACCTGTTATATATATATGTATATATATACATATATATATATATATACACACACACACATTTATTTCCATGTATATAGGACACAAGTTTTATTAGTTCCCAAAAAGATGATTACACATTTAAAATGTAAGTGAAGTTTGTAGAACTGAAGATTAATTGTATTGACAGAAGGTGTGCAGAACCTTGGGAAAAAATTCCAAACTGTCATTTTCTGAGAATAAGAAAAAAAGTCTGAATATAACTGCCATCTTGTAAGAAGCTGGGGCTAAGACATTTATCTGTTATTACTGTAAGAGACTGGAATTCAGGGAGTTGACAGTTATCCTTGAGGAATTCTAGAGAGGGATTTCAGTAGAAGCTGTCATCTGTGAGAGAACCCTAAGAGACTATGTGAGATAAATGAATTTAACTCTAATTTGTGGAGACAGTTTGAAAGAAATTCCTGAGAGACTTCATTTGCCATCCTGAGACAACTGTTTTCCAAAGTTGAGAAGAAAGGTGTCAGTATATTTCATTTTATTTTTTCCATGTAATCAGTTCATTACCCAAAGTAAATCTTGCTTTAAAATAAAGACATTAATCTTTATAAGTTTTAGGAACTTTGATCAACAAAATGACAACCATAATTCCAGTTTCTTCATCCAGTCCTTGATATAGAGAGGAGAGGCTCAAAATTGTAATTGAGACATATATTTTTGGACATGACAAATTTGGGGATTTGTTTTATTTGACTATATGTGTTTTTTTTTTTAAATTTGGTCAATTTCAAAGATTATTCCTTGGTTACAAAACTCATTTTCTATTCCTCCCTCCCCTTCCCCCACCCTCCCAGAGTCAACACATAGTTCCACTGGGTATTGCATGTGTTCTTGATCAGAACCCATTTCCATGTTGTTGGTATTTGCACTAGAATGTTCATTTAAAGTCTATATCCGCAATCATATCCCCTTCGACCCATGTCATTAAGCAGTTGTTTTTCTTTAGTGTTTTTTACTCCCCCAGTTTTTCCTCTGAATATGAATAATGTTTTTTTTTTCCTGTAACCCTCTGGGTTATTCAGGATCAATGCATTACCACCAATTGAGGAGTCCATTACATTTGATTATACCACAATGTATCAGACTCTCTGTTCATTTTTCTCATGGTTCTGCTCCTTTCTCTCTATATCACTTCCTAGAGGTTGTTCCAGTTCCCATGGAATTCCTCCACTTTATTATCTCTTTTAGCACAATAGTATTCCATCACCAACATATATCATAATTTGTTCAGCCATTCCCCAATTAAAGAGCAACCCCTCATTTTCCAATTTTTGCCACCACAAGGAGAGAAGCTATGGATATTCTTGTACATGTCTTTTTCCTTACTATTTCTTTGGGGAACAAAGCCAGCAGTGCTATGGCTGGATCAAAGGGCAGACTGTCTTTTAGTGCATTTAGTGCTTTGGGCATAGTTCCAAATGGCCCTTCAGAATGGTTTGATCAATTCACAACTCCACCATCAATGAATTAATATCCCCACTTTGCCACACCCCCTCCAGCATTCATTACTTTCCATAGCTGTCAAGTTAGCCAATCTGCTAGATGTGAGATGATACCTCAGAGTTGTTTTGTTTGCATCTCTCTCATTATCAGAGATTTAGAACACTTTTTCATGTGCTTGTTAATGGTTTTGATTTCTTTGACTGTGAATTGCCTATTCATGTCCCTTGCTCATTTATATATTGGAGAATGGCTTAATGTTTTGTACAATTTATTTAGAACTTTGTAAATTTGAGTAATTAGACCTTTGTCAGAGGTTTTGTTATGAAGATTGTTTCCCAGTTTGTTATTTCCCTTATGATTTTGGTTACATTAGTTTTGTTTTTACAAAATCTTTTTAATTTGATGTAGTCAAAATTATTTATTTTACATTTTGTGGCTATTTCTAAGTCTTGCTAGTTTTAAAAATCTTTCCCTTCTCAAAGGTCTGACAGGTATACTATACTTTGCTCACCTAATTTACTTATAGTTTCCTTCATTATGTTCAAGTCATTCACGCATTCTGAGTTTATCTTGGTGTAGGGTGTGAGCTGTTTTTCCAAGCCTAATCTGTCACACACTGCATTCCAATTTTCCCAGAAGTATTTGCTGAATAGTGGATTTTTGTCCCAAAAGCTGGGATCTTTGGATTTGTCATAGATATTTTGCTGAAGTCCCTTACCCCAAGTCTATTCTGCTGATCCTCCTTTCTGTCTCCTAGTCAGTACCTAATTGTTTTGATGACCACTGCTTTATTGTTTAGTTTGAGATCTGGGACTGCAAGGCCACCTTCCTTTGCATTTTTTTTCATTATTTCCCTGGGTATCCTTGATCCTTTGTTCTTCCAAATGAACTTTGTTATGTTTTTTTTTTCCTAATTCACTAAAAAAGGTTTTGGAAGTTCAATGGGTATGGCAGTAAGTAAATAGATAAGTTTGATAGGATGGCCATTTTAATTACATTAGCTCATCCTACCCATGAGCAGTTAATTTTTTTCCAATTACTCAGATCTAGTTTTAGTTGTGTGGAAAGTGTTTTGTAGTTGTGCTCATATAGTTCCTGTGTTTGTCTTGGTAGATGGATTCCTAAGTATTTTATATTATGTAAGATGATTTTGAATGAGATTTCTCTTTCTAATTCCTGCTGCTGTGATGTTTTCGAGATATATAGAAGTGCCAATGACTTATGTGGGTTTATTTTGTATCCTGCTACTTTGATAAAGTTGTTTATTATTTCAATTAGCTTTTTAGTTGATTCTCTAGGATTCTTTAATTAAACAATCATATCATCTGCAAAGAGTGATAGCTTGGTGTCCTCATTGCCAATTTTAATACCTTCAATTTCTTTTTCTTCTCTAATTGTTACTGCTAGTGTTTCTAGTACAATGTTAAATAATAGAGGTGATTATGGGCATTCTTGTTTCACTCCTGATCTTGTTGGATGCATCTAGTTTATACCCATTGCAGATGATGTTGGCTGATGGTTTTAGATAGATACTGTTTATTGTTTTTAGGGAAGACCCTTCTCTTCCTATACTTTCTAATGTTTTAATAGGAATGAGTGTTGTATTTTGTCAAAGGCTTTTTCTGCATCTATTGAGATAATCATGTGATTTTGTTGGTTTGCATATTGATCTGGTCAATTATGTGGATGGTTTTCCTAATATTGAACCATCTTTACATTCCAGGTATAAATCCTATCTTGGGACCTAACTAGGACTTTCAGGGATCTACCCCTGAAAGCAGTTACACAGGAAATATCTGTGCACTGGAAAGTGTAGACCAAGGGCACTCTCGCGAACAGTGGAGGCTTTGGAGATTTGAGAGCTTGCCTCAGGCAAAAGCCTTGCACCTTAACTCCACAGACAGAGAACCTGTGCATCCCACTCAGATTTCTGACTAGAAAGGGAAGGAAAAGCCACCGCAATGATTGCTCATTGTGCCTAGGACCAACAGACACCCTCCCCGAAAAAAAGGAAAAAGACATTGACTCTTGAAAATTTTTATGGAGGGAAAACCCAGGCTACAGAGGGAAAAGAGGATGAAATTCAAACAAAATCAAAATTTTCCAAAAAATGGAAGTTGTCCACAAGCTCTGGAAGAAAACAAATTGTAGCTTATTCAAAAGATGGAAGCCTTCTGGCAAGAGAAATGGGAAATAATTTATAGAGAGAACAACAGTCTGAGAGACAAGAACTCCCAATTGGAGAAACAGCTGGAAGCCACAAAAAAGCAGGTTAGACCAAACTGAATAGGAAAAACAGTCCTTAAACACCAGAATTAGGCAACTGGAAGACAACGATCTTGTAAAACAGCAATAATTAATGAAGCAAAATTAAAAGTCTGACAATTTAGAAGAAAACATGAAATATTTCACTGATAAGGTGACAGATCAGGAAAACAGAGGAAGGAGAGACAATTTGAGAATGATTGGTCTACCTGAAAAAACAGAAATAAACAGAAATATTGACACCATAATAAAAGAAATTATCAAGAAAATTGCCCTGATGTTCCTGAAAAGGGGGCAAAATAGACATTGAAAGAGTTCATAGAAGACCCTCTATACTAAATGCCCAAAACACTACTCCCTGGAAAGTAATTGCCAAATTCCAAAACTTTCAAGTTAAGGAAAAAATTCTACAAGAAGCAAAAAAGAGATAATTCACATACCAAGGAGCACCAATCAGTATCACACAAGACCTGGCAGCTTCCACACTAAAGGAACACAAAGGCCTGGAGCATAATATTCAGAAAGGCAAGAGATCTGGTTCTTCTACCAAAAATCTTCTATCTATCAAAACTGACTATATACTTATAGGGGAAAGTATGTGCATTCAACAAAATAGAAGGTTTCTAAGTAACTGTAAAGAAAAGACCAGAACTCAGAGAAAGTTTGATAGCCAAACACAAAGAACAAGAGAAAGATGAAAAGGTAAATATGAAAGAAAGGGAAAAAGAGAAAAGTGATTTTTTTTTTAAATTCAAATTCTCTTCTATAAGGGCTACAATTAGATCAAATTATACATATATCAGGAAAATGTTATTTGTAACTCTCAAAAATTGCATTCATTATTATAGTAATAGAAGAATCACTCATAGGGAAAGATTGGGGCATTAAGGGCTATAAGATGACATGAAAAAAGGAAAGAAAAAGGGTGGGGGGAATCAATAATGGTACCAAGAGATACTTGAAGAAATAGAAATAACATAAATAGAGCAAATCTTTTTCACACAAAGACACACATGAGAAGGAGAGGGGAAGAATACTCTTATGAGAAGGAAATGAAATGAGTGCTAATAAGTAATATTTAAACCTTACTCTCAGTAAAATCAACTTTGAGAGGAAAGATCATCTAAAGCTATTGGGATCTTGAATTCTATCTTATCCAATAGGGAAAGGGAAAAGGGAAAAGTAAGGGGAGTGTAGGGAGAATGGAGTACAAAAAGGGAGGGAAGAGAGAAATTAACAGACCCTAAAAAAACAAGAAGGGAACAAAAAGGGAGGGGCCAGAAAGGGACAAATATCAAGGAAGGGAATTAGGGAGGTTAATTAAAAGTAAACCACTGGTTTAGAAGGATATAGCAAAAGAAGAAAGGACAGAACTAGGGGAGGATGTCAAAATGATAGGTAAGTCACAAGTGACAATCATAACTTTGAACATAAATGGAATGAACTCAGCCATAAAACGTAGATGAATAGGAGAGTGGATTAGAATCCAAAATCCTACCATATGTTGTCTATTAGAAACACATCTGAGGCAGGTAGATACTCATAGGATCATAATTAAAGGTTGGAGTAAGACCTATTGGGCCTCAACTGTCAGAAAAAAGGGAGGATTTGCAATCATAATATCTGAAAAAGCCAAAGCAAAAATAGACCTGATCAAAAAGGGATAGGGAAGGTAAATATATTCTGTTAAAAGGGAATATAGACAATGAGGAAATATCACTAATCAACACATATGCACCAAATGATATAGCACCCAAATTTCTAATGGGGAAACTAGGAGAATTGAAGGAGGAAATAAATAGTAAAACTATACTAGTGGGAGAACTGAACTTACCACTATCAAATTTAGATAAATGAAATAAAAAAAATAATTAAGAAAGAGGTAAAAGTGGTGAATAAAATCTTAGAAAATTTAGAGTTGATATATATATATGGAGAAAAATAAATAGGGACAAAAAGAATACACCTTCTTTTCAGCAGCACATGGTACATTCATAAAGATTGACCATATACTAGGTCATAAAAACATGGCATTCAAATGCAGAAAAACAGAAATAATAAATGCAACCTTTTCAGATCATAAGGTAATAAAAATAATGATCAGTAATGGTACATGGAGAGCCATATCAAAAATTAATTGGATATTAAGTAATATGATTCTCCAAAATCGGTTAGAGAACAAATCATAGAAACAATTAATAATTTCATTGAAGAAAATGACAATGATGGGACATCCTTTAAAACCTTATGGGTGCAGCCAAAGCAGTACTCAGGGGAAAATTTATATCTTTGAGTTCATATATTAACAAATTAGGGAGGGCAGAGATCAATGAATTTGACATGCAAATTAAAAAACTTGAAAGTGAACAAATTAAAAAACCCCAGAAGAAAACCAAATTAGAGATCCTAAAAATTAAGGGAGAAATTAATAAAATTGAAAGTGATAGAACTATTAAATTAATAAATAAGACTAGACACTGGTATTTTGAAAAAAACAAACAAAATAGACAAAGTACTGGTCAATCTAATTAAAAAAGGAGGGAAGAAAACCAAATTAACAGTATCATAGACGAAAAGAGGGACCTCACCTCCAACAAAGGTCTTAATATAAATATTACTTCACTAATACTTCTCTAATAACTGATATAAAATCCATCTGAAATCTTGTGGTTCTGATCTTAAGAACAGAATTTTAAGAACACCAAATTAGGAACTTACAAATGATCATAATCCAGAGATTTAAGTTTATATATGCCCATCAAAAATTTCAAAGCTTTACAAATTTATAATGGCTGTTTTGAGGTTTATAATTGCCCTGGAACATCAAGGTTAATCAGATAAAGCATTGCCACTTGCTTTGCAAGTATTTCACAAGAACATTTCAATGTAAGCAAGTTCCTATAACTAACAGCAAGGTATCTGTTCAAAGTTACATCCCAGTTTGAATTCCAAGTGGTTGACAAGCATCCCCTCTTTCTGGGTAGAAGTTTTCCCATGTTGCTTAACTCTAGAAAACCTACTCCCCTTTTTCTTGAAACCATATAATTAAATGTAATCTCCTCTTGCTCAGGTTTGATTCTCTCTCTCTGTCTCTCTGTCTCTCTGTCTCTCTCTGTGTCTGTGTCTGTGTCTGTGTCTGTCTCTCTCTCTCTCTCTCTCTCTCTCTCTTTCTCTCTCTCTCTCTCTGTCTCTGTCTCTCTCTCTCTCTCACACACACACACACGCACATGCACACACACAAGTGTGTGTGTTTGTGACTTTTCTCTCAATGGAAATAAGTGTCTTTGATGTGTATGCCTGATTGTTTTATTATACTAATGTTGCTTGTTTGGTTCTAAAGTTAACAGTTAATGGAGACAATTTCTGTGATTTGAATGAGAGTGCCTCTTCTGCCTTTCAGGATCCAACTGAAGTACTGTACCTATAGAATCCCAGTATGTCTCAACTCAATCTAGCCTCATGCTGTCAGAAATTTCTCTTTTCTTATTTTCTTTTCTGAAGTTACCTTCTTTTCATGGAGGTGGGACAAGAGCTACTTTAGAAAACAATGTACCTTTTATTTAAGAAAATGATTTTTTTGACATTGTGACTGAAAATGATTTTGTGTATATATAATGTAAAATTATATACACACATACATAAATGCATACATGCACTTATACATATGGGAATAGAAAGAATGGGGAAACATGCCAAAATGTTGAGGAAATATATTAAAAATAATGAATCAAAGAAGACACATGGTAAACTCCATATATAACCTTTGCTAAATTCTGCATGAGAGCTATGTCATAAAGACATGCCAGAGATAATGTGGTATGTTGTATATATAGAGAGTTAACTTAGTATTCAAATCCTGAATATGTGTCACATGTTGCTTATATGATCTTGACAGATTACTGAAGGTGTTCTTAGGACAAAACAGGTCCACTGGGGAAAAGAAGCTAGAAAAGATAAGTAGGACTGAACTATTAAAGAATTTTTTTTTTAATTTAGAGAAGTAAACCTATCTCATCATAAACTAATTTCATAAAAATTGTTAAAAGGAAGTTAAAGTTTTTTATTGATCATGGTAAGACAAAAATAAATAAGGAATAAAAATATACAGAATTGACATTTACTCTATAGAGAAGCTGAAGAAATCTACAGTTATTTGAAGCAGATCAGATTAAGTAAGCAAAAAGCAGGAAGTTTGTTTTGAGATTATGGATTATATGTGAATGAATTCAGAACACAAAAAAGAACAAATTTTTTCTCTCAACTGTAATGTGTAAGATTTTTTTTTGTCATTTAAGTAA